>NW_010413483.1:927-20460 GCF_000710305.1 Buceros rhinoceros silvestris
GCTGATGTAACTGGACTAGACTAGGAAATTGTTCCTGTCTGGAAATAAGGCAAGCAAAAACGATTTTTTTTTTCCTATTGCCTTCTGAGTGCACCTGTACAGTTGTTTGTATTGGCAGTGAAAATGGAAGAGTGTGAATAGACATGCCTGATGTTAAGCAGTTTTCCTTCTGTCACATGTTGCTGGTGGTAAAAAAGCTCACTCTAACCTGTAGTTGGACACAAAGTACTCTTAAACCGGGTGCTTCTTCTGCGGAGAAGCAGGCATAGCTTATGGAATTGGTGATGTGTATCTAAGAGGCTAATAAGCTAAGAGGTTAGTAAGATTCAGCGTGTTGCTACATGAAATGATGGCAAACATTACATGACATCAGAAGCGAGAGAGAGAGAGATATTCATCAGTCACTTGCTCTTTGGGAAAATTTCCGCTAAACCCCAAAGGTCAGGCTGTCTTATAGCTGTTTACTGCAAGCTTCTTGCATCTGTATCTAGTTCTTTTGAAGAAAGCTCACTGCTCCAACTCTACACTGAGTAATGCTCCATCACCTTTGGAAATTTAAGTTTTCTCAACTTATTTCAGCACCAAATTGTTTTGCTGCTCTAAAGTTCTGTTACAAAGGTGTCAGCGGCTGTGCTTCTGCTTCTCTGTTTCCAGAGGAATGCCAGGGCTTGCAGCTTCTCTAGTGCCCAGGCTGACCCAAGGTCACGTCTTTCAGTGTAAGGTACTTCTCTAGGTGTGCCGATCTGTTTGTTTTGGGGTTTTTTGTTTAAGGTGGATACCTGTCACCCTGCTTTCAGTTACACTTTCATTTTTGTGTAGCTGCCTGTATCACCCACTGATACCACCTAGATCATCCTTTCTGTTGAGACAGAACTGAACAGTCCAGGTGAAAAGGCTAAGGATATTATTCCAGAGTTTCTGGGAAGCCCTCTCAAAACATCAGATGTGCTTCATGTTTCTTGTAGTCATGATTCAGCTTTCTTTCCATGATCTAGATTCTTCTTCTGTTAGCTTTGTAATCAGAATTTAGATATACTTCCTGGCGTTTTAGAGACATAATCACTTGGCTTAAAGTGGTCCATCTTTGTAGACTGTAAGATTTTCAGGATGCTGTTAGTTAGCTGGAGTCAGAAGACGTACTATTCACTTGGGCAGTTATGTAATGGCTTATGGTGGAGGTTTATTTAAGATCGGATGGACTTTTACAATCACAAATAACAGAGTAAAAGGTCTCTTGGCAGTTTTTACCTTACAGGTGAGTTCAGAATGTTCACCTCTCAACTAAGAAACATTCAATAAACGATCACAGGTTTACGCTATTTGTTGAACATCATCAGATTTTTCTAAGTAGAATCACATTTTCATTGCCTTTTTCAGGCTCTTGTATAGACTGGAAAATCTCTGTAGATATGGCAGAAGGGGTATTGATAACTTGAGATCAAAAAAGAAGAGATTAGTGTATTGAGTTAGTTCAGTAATGAATGATAACGTAGCTGATGCTGCGATATCCTCCTGTGATAATGGAGGTGAAACTGAGTCACGCTCCAAGGGTTTGCTAGATTAAAGGTGTGGTTTGGTGGATGCTTCTTCTACTGGTAGAACTTGTTTTAATGGATTCAGCAGCTTGTGTCTACCCTTTCTGGGCTGTTTTGAGGGTAAATTGTTTCAGCTAGTCTGGTGTCAGGAGGTGGCTGTGTGTTTCAGACAGTGTGATGTGGGACAAGGCTGAGTTGCTGGGGAAGGCAACCCTCTTCAAACAAGACTGCTACAGGGAGCGAAATACTGGTATCTCAGCCAGTTTAACCCATACCACTAACACACCTCTGCACTGTGCCAATGCACATCTCTTGAGGCTGAGGTGGAAATTATTGGTGTCCTGTGCTTCCATATACACAACTTTTGGGGAAGGGGAGGGTTCCTCCATGGCTTAAACTGACTTGGGCCTCTGCTATACCTACTGGTATCTTGTTCCTGGTAGCAGACCCGATGCTGGCTGATCTGTGGTATGGGCATTACCATGGCCATGAAATAAAGTGAAGCAGTGAACTGATGCTGCTGGAAATCCTATCTCTTCTGTGGGATGCATTTTCCAGGCAGATCAATTCTGTCTACTGCAGGGCTATTCTTATGCTTGTGCTGGGGGAACGCAGAGATAAACACTGGTGGTTAATGAATGTCATCTTAACTTTGCTTGGCAGTGAAGCATTAACAGGTTGTCTCTAGCAAGAAGAAGGTTTCAGGGTTTTTATTTTGGTGCAATAAATAATGCAACGCTGTTAGATATGGAAAAAATTGCCTCAAGTTTGAGAAATGTTTGGGTCTCTGTGTAAAAACTTCTGGTTCGTGGTGTTTTGCGCTGTTATTGAGCACTTTCATTCTCGGGCTGTTTGATTCTTTAAATCTGTTTATAAATAGCTAGTTGGTATAGTATTCTCTCAGTGGAAGTTGTACCTGGCTGCCTGCTGGAACTCCAGACCTGTTGAAAAACAAACAGCACTTCAGTTTTTAGTGTTAAAGTTTGTTTGGCTTTTGGTGTATGTTTGTCTTTTAATTTAGATCTTATTCTACTGTCAAGTAAAAACTACCTTTTTAAGGATACATAGGAAGTTGGTAGTTATTGAAACTCTTCTGCTGTCATTCTTTGCCATTGTGTGATGTCTGTGTTTTCTGGTTTATTTTTTAATGTAATAGAATGCTAATATTTACATGAGAAGTTTCCTGTCAGTCCTGCATTGGTTGTGACTGGCTGTGAAGAGAACCAGATAATCGTATAATGAACCTCCTGATCTTGAGTTAAAATTTGAAACAAAAGCCCACAACCCCTGACTTGAACAACTAGCCATTAGCAACTAGATTAGTGATGCAGCATCTACAAATTAGAGGATCTTCCCACCCCCACAAATCCACATGAAGATTACGGCTTAGTCTGCCAGAGCAATTGCTGTATCTTGAGGTGATGCTGAGGCAGCCGTTGCAGAGAGTCCTTGGCTTTTCTTGAATTCTGCTGCTGAGGCTTTTGATTAGAGATAAGAAGGTTGCATGCCTTCATGTAATTATCTTCTTGATACCAGATCACACACACAAAAATCCTTCTCAGGGGAGGGGGGCAGGAGATGGTCCGTATTATGCCTTTTGCCTTGCTATATGCTCTGTACTCTGTCAACAAGCTTTATAACTTGCCACTTCTGGTTTTTGGGGAGGTGACTTTTCAGTTGTGTACAGTGAGATAATCTGCCAGTTAGAAGACTGGAATAGGATGGGGAGACCTGTTCCCAAAACAGCCAGTTAACTTGCTCTCTTTGCCTCTCTGTTCTCCTTGATAGCGGGGAGAGATCTACCCTCTTCTGGGGACTTGGCAGGGCTCTTTTCTGTTGTGAAGACAAATGCATTGCAGGGCTGTAGTTCAGGTACGTAGCTGGTTTTCTGTTGTACGTAGCTCGTTAACTTTTAAATGCCTTGCTGCGAATTTGGTATTGCATCAGAGAAAATGTGCTTAGGCTTGATTCTCAGAGGAAAAGGAATTGCTTGGCTGAGAGGGATGTGTTGAGAGAAGTGTCAGGATGGCCTGCTGCAGCTTCTTCTTTATTAAAATTACAGACCAGTAGTGGAATTTTAATGAAGTCTTGCAGGATGGATGGTTAGAAGCACTTCTATCAACAGTGCTCGTCTGCTGCCGTAGTAGGTTTTTTGTTCCTTTTTTCAGTTCTCAGCTTTTTGCTGTGGTAAGTTACCGTAACAGTGAAACGGCTGTTTGACAGAACATGCACCTTGTTGGCTTCTTGACTGCTTCAAATGAAAATTATTTACTGGAGATGTTGTTCTACAGTGAATAAAGCGTAAGTCTGAGACCAAAGGATTTTTTTCTTCCCTTGAGTTCCAAGGGTCTGTTTACAGGGACCTCAGCAGGAGATACCATGTATTTTGTCTTGGGAACATGAGGTGTTCTGGTGAAAAAAGCTACAGAAGAGCTATGTATTGCTATGTAGGACTTGGTCGTAAGTGTTCTCCTTTTAAACAGTACCTATCTTAACATCCTTGGTTCTTTTCTTCTGTGTGCATCTGTCTGTATTGCTCTTACAGAACCAGGTTATTGATATTTAAGGTCCCTGGAAAGTCCTTGGATTTACTAAAGTATCTGTTGTCTCTGGAGCAGGCGTGTCTGCAGTAAGTCCCTGAGCAGTGCAGTTTCATTAACATGAAATGGGGAAGCATGAACTTTGAAAAATTGCTGAAGACACACAGCTTTTTCTTTGTTCCCCAGGAAGCTTAAACAAAGTTGGTTTAACTTGTTGTTGGAGTACTTCATAGGTGGATGGGAGTTTCTTTTTATTTTCTTTTTTTTCTTTTCACAACTTATAATTATATGCACATCCAGAGACTTGGTGTATATTAATAACTGTCCTGTGACTTTTTCTTCCCTCCCTTGTTGCTCGGTCTTGCTTTTCTATTAAGATGCCTGTGACTGAAACATTCAAGTTTAATAGATTTTTGTCCTGAAAGAGACAGAATTCCCGTGTTACACATAGACTGTAGGATTTTTCTGAATTAATTCCTGCTTCAAATCCCACAGCTGTGGATAAATATATCCAATCTTGACCAGAAAAATCTAGGCATGAGAAATCCAATAAAAACCTGATGTGATGGTGGTGGCTATTGCTTCCTACTAGTTAATGAGACTCCTAACATGATGAATGTAAGAGTACAAGGGGAATAGATCCTAGCAGCCAACCCGTCTTCCTTAAATAACACCTCCAGAATCCTAGGGTAGGGAGAGCATTGGTCTGGTCCTGGAGTGCATGTCTTGTGTTTTCTGTTGGACCCTTGTAAAATTAAGAGCATCTTTTGTCTGACTGAGTTTGGTCAGCTTCCAGTTTCGGCTGCTGGATCTGGGTATGTCTTTGAGAAGCTGTTTTTCCTGTTCCTGGATGTGTGTTTTGTGGCTTTCTCCCCTCCGCCTCTCTTTCGAAGTAGTGTTTAATTGCGTGTGCTTTGGTAAGCAGCTTCTGTGACCTGGGCCCTTTGTTATTTACTGTTCTTCCTGTCTTTGTATCTCCTGCAAATTTAGTCACTGCTTTCTTCCAAGTCACCGACTAAAATGTTCAGTGGCATAGGGCCAAGGACCAAACCCTGATTGACTTTCCTAACAGTTGGATAAAATAGTTGTGAGCCCAGGCTGATTGACACCATTTTTACTGTTAATTCCTCAGTAGTCCTTTGAGCTGTGTCTTGGTTTTGAAAACCTTTACCAAGTTGAAACCCTACTACTTATCCAATAAATATTTTGACATTTCAAAGGGATGATGGTTTTTTTCCCCCCCAGCTCATTGGAACTTTCTCAATATTTCTGGAATTAAACACTGCTGCAAACATTCTTCGAGTAACTCCCAGGAAAAAAAAAAAATCACCTCCATAGTGTTTTAAGGCTGTTAACTTAAAAATGGTAAATAACATCACCCTGATATAGATTTTGTTGTATGCCATTCTGTTGAATGTTTGTAAATGTTAGTGTATTCTCAGTTTTTTTTAATTAGATAACATGCATATGTGCCTTCCTTTTGATTTTATCTTTGCCTGTTTTACAGCTGTGTGCTTCTCTGCTCTGACCTTTGTAACATTTCTGAGTTTTGATTTGTGTTCTCTGCTCTGAATCCTGCTGCCCCTCTTCCAACTTCTTGTCTCCTTGTTGTGCTTTCACTCTTAGCCACTTTGTGGTTTTGGGTTTTTGGGGTTTTGTTTTTTATTTTTGTTCTGTTTAAATTAATGGGTCAGATTTTTTTTCACCTCATGATGTTGTTTTGAGAGCTTCTAGTAAAATGTTCTAAAATAGTTAAGAAATATAAACAAAAGATGTAGACAACTATTGTTGTAATTGATTTGACTGAATTTCCAGCTTTTTGAAGTTGTCCTTTTGAAGTGCAAATTGCTATGTATTCAACTATTCATTATAAATAAATGCTGATGAATCAGTTGTCATATTTTCTATTACAGTTGGTCTGCAGTATCTATTATACCTACCTGCTGCCCTGGCTAGTACTTATGTAGTCTGCTGAGATCTAGTTTACAAAATTATGTTCACAGATTGGGAATGAAGAGTTGATAACTATGTATACTGGTTTTTAATTTTCCCCCCTTTGGGGCCCTTGTGATGTTGCTTTTTTTGGAGTTCTTTAACAATTTATGTAATAGTAAAGACAGATTCTTTTCTTTACTACCCGCAAAATTGTATGACATCTAGTTAGTGGTACAAGCTTTACTTTGAGTAGCTACGTGTGTAGGGCTGAATTGTCTGTTGAAGGGTATTAAAGGGTATGCTTGAGCTGTGCTGAAATGCTAGTTTCTGTGTCAAATGCATTCCTGTCTCCTTCTGAAGATCTTGCATTCCTGTTTTTTAAAGGGGAGAGTGTGTCTTTGGCTAGTTCATATTGCTAGAGATCAGCCAGTCAAGTCCTCTGTTGGACTGTAAACTTCTCTACTAGTGTTAGCTCAAGGAGCCTGGTAACTACTTAATCGTTACACGTGCGCTCAGTTTTGAGGCTAAAGATGATATGAGGATCTAACTGGATATTTTTTGTTGCTGTTGCATAGCTTGAAGTTAAGCTGTTGTCTTAATCTGTTAACTGACAAACTGTAATTACAGTTTAAATTTATGACTTAAAATATATGGTTGCAGAAGGGAGGATGGAAATGCCAGACAAGATTAGGTGCAGAGACAAAACTAGTGCAATCTGACCATGCTGAAAACTGCATAGTTATCTCTTTTTATTTCTTTTTTTCTTTTCTAGTTTTAATTTCTGTGCTTGCTACTCCTAGCATTAAAATGGCACATCCATATTCTGTTTTTTGTCAGAGGTTGTTTTCGAAATATTTCTTAAATATTGCTTTACCTTTAGAGCTAACAGTTGTGAAATAGTAGTAAGTGTATAATGAGCCTGCATTTAAAATGTTATTCCACCCCTTGCTTCAGTACTAAGGGTTTTCTTTGTTCTTTCTGGGATTTTTTTTAATTTTAATTCCTTACTTACTGGAGAGCCTTCTGAAATGGGGAAGATACTTTACACTTTGTTAATGTTGTATTTAAAAAAAAAACAACTTTTTTTCTAAATTCTCACACTAACACCCAGAAGACCTTTTTCCTTTTATAGGTCACCAGTAACAGTGTGAAGGTTAAATGTCATTAAGGCTGCTTTAATTGTGAGGAACATATCTAAGAGAAGGCTCTAAAAAACTGGGATCTTCATCCTGTTTCTTCTAATTCTGTTACTCCGGCAACTTTTCCACTGGCCCTGCTCTTTACCTGCTGTGAACTGTCGGACACTGAAATATAGATGGTGGAAGTATGGAAACCGCAGTTTAGCAGAGGCAGCCATGTTAATTTCTGTTCCATTTGACATGCAGGAAAATATCATCTGCCAAATCGAAAAGGACAATCGGTGGGAAAAGAAATGTTCTTTTCAAGCTTCTAAGAGCAGTGACAATGGAGAGAAAAAATACTGTAAAAAGTAGGCAGCTTCTTTTCAAGATTTTGTTTTCAATGTATTATGCATGATTAACTGTACACAGTTGCTCTTTTGGAGTCCCGAATGACTGAATGCTGCATCGCAGGATTTAGGCTGCCTTTACTGCATTGCACTTTGCATTTGGGGGGTGATAGGGCTCGTCTTCATGGCAGCTCTGCCAGTCTTCAGTATAATTTTTGAATACATTCATACTTGCCTTATTTGCCTTTTTTAATGTCAAGCATTACACATAAGATGTTCTGCTGTTGCTATGCAACTGCTAAATCCAATATTTAATATTAATAAAACCCGAGTGGCATTAGCATCACTGAGAACAGTGGGCTAGCAAACTATGATTGTACAATATTCAAGCTGTAAAACTTGGCAGGGACTTCAGTGTGCAATTGCATGCATGGCAAACTGTGGAGCATGAGTCATTGGCAGTTACTATTTTAAGAATGGTGAGTTTCACTAAAATTTCTGAGTTCTTCTCATTTTTATTTATATATATAGGTAATATATAATTTTTTTAAACACAAAGATGAAGAATGAGGTCAGTTAGCTGTTTTCCTGAAGGTTTCATTTCAGATACAAATTCTGAGGGGTCACTACCCATAAAAGAGTCAGTGTTATAAACCTATGGGTCAATACTCTGATTCTCCTATTTTTCTTCTAGGTCAGGTTGGTCGGCCCTTTCCCACTGTTCCTGCCACTTCCTGAAGCCTGAATTGGCTTTTTTTGGAGGCAGTGCTACTTCTCTGCCTGACAAGGTGCTGTTCAATGGGATGTTTTTCCACTTTGTCCTCTTCCACCTTGTTTTCTGATCTCTCCCCTATTTCTCTTTACTCTTGACTGTTATTATTCCACCGTCACTCTTCTCTTTCACCTTTTAAAAAATTTTTTTTTTATTCTCCACTTGGTGCTGAGAATATAGTTTTAGTATCAGCCCCTGACAGGCATTAGATCACGGACGGTGGTGTACCCCAGCAATGCTTTGGCCATCTACGTTGTGTTGCAAGCTGCAAATTCTGATACCTAAAGGTGTTAGTGCACTGGCACTCTTGCTGATACGCAGGAGGATGTAACGCTCCTTGTCTTGTCCTTTTGAAGATTGCTGTCCAAAAGATAGCTTTGATGTTCGATATGTATATAGTCTGAGTTAGTTTAGAATTAGTGCTTGTTTGCAAAGCAATAGCTTGATTTCCTTCATAGCAAGTAATCATGTAGATTTTGACTGGTTTCTCAAAAAGGCTATTTCAGGTAGTTTATCTGTTGCAGATTCACCCGTGCAAGTTTCTATAAATTTAAAACCATATTTTTATGTCCTTTTTTTTTATTTCTTCTTCTGCCTCTCAAAGACTCAAGCAAGTAGGAGAAAGCTGTCCCTAGCAAACAATTATTCAAAATATTAATGGGTGGAAAAAGTGCAGGAAATTGTACTCTTGAAATTTATGGTCTTATTTGGGAAACATTTTTATAAGCAGGTGGAATTTGTCTGTCCCTCTTAAAGTAGTCTTTGTACTTCTCATATTCAGTCTGCTAACTTGTCTTCTCGCAGTATTGGGTAGTTAATAGCTCTGTAGGTTTTACTGCCAGCAGGGGTCTAGTGTAATATTGATTTAACGTTTCCAAATAATGACAGTAATTTCAGGAAAGATTTTTCCTCTTTTGGAATAAACTAAAATTGGTTAGATTTATTTGAAGTGAAGCATAAATCATGGCACTGAAGTAAATCAGACTGTGTATCTTAGATGTGCATCTGTGATTGGAATTTGGTTGCTTAGTGGCATGGCACTGCTCAATTCCTTTCCTTCGAATTTTTTCTTTTCAAACCTGTAACTCTTCAGGAAACTGATTCTAACATTTGAAATTCAGGAAAGTAACTGAATGTCACTCAGATGGAAGAATGTATTTTTTTTAAGTAGGGAAAACGGACCTTATTTCAGTTTGGAGGCTTAAGCAAGAGAATTTCTTTTACCTGGTCACATTGTAGAACCTACTGCTTCCCATTTTCTTTTCGAAATGGTTTATTTCCATGTCGAATGCTCCATTTTTAACCTAGCTATTTACAAAAGCACAGGAGTCAGTGGACTCTAGATTGTGCTATGATTTGTCAGTAGTTCAGTCATCACAATTGACCCATGCGTCTTATAATACTTGGAGAAAACACGTTGAGCTCTGTTCTTGGAAAAGATAAATATAGAGCTGCTATTGTGAATATTCTTGTAGTGACGTACTCAATCTAGAAAGCTAACAATTCTTTTATTTGCTTTTAGGGTTTGAAAGTATTCTAGAAGGCCTGTTTGGACCTGGATTATTAAAAGATCTCAGTTTGTTTAAAGGTATTCAATCTCTATGTTTGTATCTTGTTCTGCATTTCTGACAGAAGCAGCCCCAGCTCTGCCTGTAGAAAACGTGTGTTACCGTGGTGATTTGTGCTTTTTTCCCCCCTCCCCCAGGCAGTGCTCACAGTTAGTTTCATATTGGCTAAAATTACTAATGAGTGTGTGTTCGTCTTTATGTAGCTGGGAGTGTATTTGACAGTGCTTGGAAAAACAGATTTGTTGTGCACAGATAAAATGTATACAGTTTGGAAATCTGGGGATTTAGAAAAATGGCTGAAGTGAAGCCTGCATCCTCAGAATGCAGGCGAGAATGTTGTGAAACAGGTATTTAATTTGGTATTTCATTTTTGGCTCCAGTTGTGTCACGGTTTATGAATATGAAGTAATTTGCTATTCCTCTGATTTACAGACTGTGAGCCTGAAGGTGTTTCTGATTGGTCTTTTGATGAAAATTGTCTTTTCTGCTGCCTGAGAAGAGAAAAAGTGAAGGTAACAATACAGATGTGTGAAGCTAGTAGTTGTAGGGGAGGGACAAAGGGAGGGAATTTGCTCCTAGTTAACTGAACATAGAAAATCTGCAACAACCTACCCCTTTTCCCTCCTTCAGAAAAAGGCTTTCTGAACTAAAATAGTTCAAGTTAATGAACAGATTTGCCTCTTCTCTGCAACTTTTTTCTTTGTGGTATGTGATGCAGACTTTTTCCTTTCCCTTTGTAGTGGCTCTTTGTGTTTGTTAGTTTGTTTTGGGTGGTTTTGAGTTCTTTTTAAGAGATCTTGGGATCATGAAATCCTTCCCAAGGGAGCCAAACTGTGGCTGGTGCATGTTCACTGCAGTCAGATGCTGGGCTTATCTTCGCTATGGAAAAGTAGTCCATTAACTACCCAGAGTCTTGTTCTGTATCTTGGAATCTCCTTCCT
The DNA here is from genome assembly GCF_000710305.1 of Buceros rhinoceros silvestris. Lineage (NCBI taxonomy): Eukaryota > Metazoa > Chordata > Aves > Bucerotiformes > Bucerotidae > Buceros > Buceros rhinoceros. The sequence goes on from NW_010413483.1 coordinate 11,687, forward strand.
TGTGGGCCATATCTTTTTTATTACAGGGCTGATGTGTATGGTAGATTTTGTCCTGTGCTTGTGCATAACCAAGTCAGGGCCTAAGCATGGATAAGTCAGCTTTGCCAGCGTGATAAACCTGCAGTTTGTTTTCTTAACAAGATTATGTATGAAACAAAGGCTACTCTGCTATAGGTGATTGTTGCTCAGCCCACGTGTTGAAATAATGATTTTTCTGTGGCACAGGAAGGAGGGCTCATCTCTGGCAAAACATCATTTGCTGGAACTCATAACTACTACTTTTTCCTGCATGATGTAAGGTAACATGCAGAGAGGATCCCTATCAACTTGGGAATGAAACAAAAGCACCCTTTCCTCTGCAGCAGCTAACACGTGTGGCTGCATGGTTTGTTGATGCAGGAATTACCTCGTTGACACTGATACTTGCCATGTTGCCAGTTTATGCTGGTTTATGTATTACAGTTTTTGTTAAGGTGTGGGGAGGAGGCTTAGGAACACTTGTGTTTAGAACAGATAGACATAAGGCATAATTCTTTCACTGAGACTGACAGCAAGTAGGCTGTACGTATGCTTGTGCTGTAAGGAGTTCTGTTGTATTTGACTTGTATCATCTCATAAAAAGACAAAATTCAGTGTTTAGCACAGTTCTAGTTTAGCCATTCACCTCCAGGACTCCTGTTCTTGGCAGGCCCCGGCCGCTCCGTGCCCGGGTCTGTGATGTTCGGAGGTAGAGCAGCGACACTCACAGGCACCCCCTTGCCGTGGGGAAAGAGCTTGTGTGCCCTTGTGAGGTTGAGAGCTGTGCTGGTGGTGGCATGTGCCTCCGGTGGGGTCTCCCAAGCCAGACAGGTCTCAACTGAAGGGTCAGACAAAGTGTGTCCACGGGCAGGATGTGCTCACTAGCCTTCGGGCAGCCATCCTAGGAGAAGGACAACTCTGACCTCAAACCCGGGCAGATGGAGCTCGTTTAGCCCTGTAAGGCATCCATCTCAGAGAAGGATACTCTAACCAAACCTACGACCTGAGGACTTCACTGTCACCGTCCAGGCTCGCTAGGCCCTGGCAGATGAACCTCAGGTGTCAAAGGTGGAGCCAGTTCCACGCATGCTGTGCCTCACCTAAAATATCCACCGCGCAGGCCCGAAGGGTGCACTCATCGGTTGCAGTAAGCGTGGGGAAAAACCCTTCCCAAATCTTCGTTCACGAAGCCAAGCCATGAATGAATGAGTTAAGCCGTTGAACCGATTCAGAAATTAATTTTGTGGTGCAGTCAGAGACCGGTCATAGCCTGGGGGGATCTAACAGTATGTGGGTAGGTCTTCAGAAAGGACAGTTTCCATCTCAATCATCCTCATAGATCCACAGTAACGAAAACAAAGCTCCTGAATATAGGTGAAGACCGAAACTAAGAACACTGAAGTCCACTGTGTAGTGTGCTGGTTAGGCACAGTCATCTTGTGCTTTTCAAGCTTCTACACAATGTTTAGTGACAAGCTCAGATATCATTATTTATGTTTTCATGTACATTGCTAGGCTTTTCTTTCTGGTTTTTACATAGTAAAGTGTAGCGCATGATTGTATCACTGAAAAGCTGGTGATGTATTCCTTGTGGTAGTCACCAGTTTTGTTAAGGTTCCTCACATGGTTTCCCTTTGCATTGTGATGGCTTTTAAATGGGCAAAAGAAAAGAAGCAGATGTGATCATATCTTGATGTGCTCCACAGTGATTTGGCATCAGGCGTCTAAGGAGATTTTAGGATTGTGTACAGAGTGACACAGAGCGCAGCAGAGGCATGCCACATCTCAGGGCAAAAGTGCTGGGTGAAAGGGAAGGAGGTTATGAGTTCTGAGCAGGCTGGAGAGAAATGTGAGTTAAAGCAGCCTGTGGTAGTATCAGTCAGCCACTGTGGGCTTGAGTAGAGGAATTTTTGTAGATTAAACTCAAGCAATTTCTGTCACTTTACATTTCAGTATCCAAAAAACCAGGGATCGCTGGCTGGGGGAGTGGGGAACGCAGGGTGGACTAGTCCATTCAAATCAGACTGGTGACTTCTTTGTTAATCCTGGAGATTCTCATCATGCTTGGCATGGGGCCTCTTGGGAATAGGTAGGATTTTTTTTTTTCTTTTTTTTAGGTTTTGATTTGTCCCCATCCTCCCTCTCCCCTTTATATCAATCAGTTCTGTTGGTTTGGGGTTTTTTCGTGGTTTTGGTTTTTTATTGTTTCGTTTTTGAGGGAGGGATATGGCTCCTTTTAGACCTGGTGAGTTCTTGTATGTCAGCTGAGAGAGATGTCAGGGTGGGAGTGCTTCCTTTTCTCTGTGGGTGCAGCAAATTGCTGCACTGCTGGCTGTTGCTGATGTCATTACCTTGCAATACAGAGTTAAGTACGGCTCTTATGGGAGTATGATTCTTCATTGGAGTATAGATTTAACAATGGTGTTTTAATTCAAATTATGACAGAGACTTAATGGTTACAAAAAAGTTTGACTTCATTTGGCATTCAGTCAAATGATGGACAGTCTTCAGCTGATGTACTAAATTAGAAATGGTACTAGTTTATTTGAAATCTCTTCCATTCAACATCTGTACTGCTATCTTTACCTCTTCTGCTGAGGGAGTTGCAGGCTCAGTCTTCTGTAACTGCTGAAACTTGTCTGTTCCTGTACGTAAAGCAATAGCAGTTGTCTTTTCTGCGCCATAATGTCTGTTCTGCTTTTTTTGTTGTTGATGTGCATCCTCTCACTTTTTTAGGAAAAGAACTGGGGGGGGTGGTGGGGGAGGTGTGTGTGATATGGGTTTGAGCTCCTGTACTGCTGAGTTAAGAGTTGAAAGGAATGTAATTGATGTTGTAGCTGGGAGCAAGATAGCCACAAACCACATACTACAACAATGGTGTGTGGCTGTGGCTGGCCTCTTTTTTCCAATGAGTACATCTCTTATTGCTACCACCTTTTGGATTAGTGGAATAATTAATCAATGTACTTGATTTTCACCTCTGAGTGACATGTAGGTCCCTAGTCTGATAAGTTCAAAAGCAAGAAAAATCTTCAGGGTTTTTTTCTGGATTTTGTTTGCCCTTAAGAAGTAACTGTAACTTAGGAGACCAGTAGTTGTGCTTAAGGAGAATTGAGTTCTGGACTGCGGCATGAGAACTGGTGGCCGAGATTAATTTGTTGGCAGAACCATTTAAGGGGAAAAAAACCCTGCGCTTGTGCTCCCGCCCATTTCAGTGATGTTGGTTGTTACTTTTACAAGCAGATTCAATTACACAAATTCTTCAAAGGATGGAGAACCATCTGCTGAAGTATTCTGAAGAGATTAATTTATTTGTAGAAGTAGTTCTACTAGCAAATACTAAGCAAATGCATGGGGTTTTTGGCAGTCAAAATACAAGATGGTTTTTGATGGGGAAATAAACTTAAGTATCTTCATTTGAAAGGGATAATAAAATACAAAGTAGAGAGACAAAATCTTCCCAGGCATATTTTTGCCTGCATCCAAAGGGTTATGTGCCATACTGTAAAGCTTTTAGAAATTGGAATTTTTTTCTTCCATCATATAGTGCAGAATACATAATTGTTTCATTGTGGTATGATCAGAGAATGACTAGTTACCTGAGGAGCTGCTGCCAGGTTATTAACGTGGGTGCCTGTGCGCAGAAATGCATGGGTACATTGATGGGCATGAAAGACAAAAAAGACACTGTTAGCAGCTCTAGCTGCCTGCTCGTAGTGGGAGGAAGTAGATCAGGTTCTGTGGGACCAAACCTGGTGAATTCCCTTTGGATAATCTTTAGATGTGGCAATTCTCAATTCCTTGTGGGCTTTATCTTTCACAGGGAAGATTTAAGCTACTATAGTTTGTAAGGTGGGTGGTATTTTTTTTTTAATGAAGCTTTTCCTTCTATAAGGTTGTGGTACAGAGAAGACCCATCAATTCAGATGAATTGAACTTTAAGTGTTCTTGACTTATCTCTTTTTAATTATGGTTCTTAATTTTGCAGTGTGGCTTGTTAAATAAACTGACAGAGCTATCATTACAGAAGAAATTTGTGACTCCGTGTAGTGTTTGTATCAGATGAGGTAGTCTCTACTGTCATTTGCTCGTAGTTGGAGCTCAAGCCTATTTTAAGATGTATTTTTTTAAAAAAAAGATGCAGAGAGATAAGGCTGGAAGAAAGCACCAGTGATAAGAGGGGAAATTGGAAAAAGAATCCTTAAAAAGGGTCAGTTGAATATAATCATTTGGAAAGAGCTGTCGTCTAAAGCTGCATAAAACTATTCATATGTATTGGAAAAAAAGGGACACAAACACACACTACTAATCTCATTAGTTGGTGAGAGCAGAACAAGAAGGATAATTCTCCTAAGCACATTAACTATTTTATACATATATTTAAACTACAAAAATAGCAACAGAAAAAAAGACCTCTAGGAGCATATTCTAGAGTCTCATGCTGTTGACAGCAGAAGGTTGAGTCTGGGCTACAAAGTACTGTAAAGTATCCGGGCTTTAGAATAAGGACAACCAATGATTCTTTCAGTTGTGAAGAAGTGTGGTAGGGTACAGCATGTGAAGGGGTCATTTTAAAACTCAGAGTTACCCTGATATGATTTGGATATTTTTCAAAGCTTATAAGTAATTACTTTACGTGTACATCTGAAAGGTAATATCATGCCATTACTTGATCACGATTAGTCGTAATAACAGCCTCTGAATCTGTTGTTGTTGCACTATGGAAGAACATAATAAGAAGTAAACTGATAATTGTCTGAATAATTCTGAAAGAAGCTACCACTATCATTTAAAGCATTAACTCATAGAATAATTAAAGATGGCAAAGGGAATACCTGAAAAGGAGTTGAACTTGTGGGACTCTTACGATTTTGATGGCTTTAGAATGCATTTAAACTGTGTCTAGGTGTGGTGCAAGGTGCTCTAAAACATTTAATGGATTTCATCACTTTAAAAAACTCAAGCATTTGGACTCCCCGTTTTGTATTGGCTCATTTGAAAATAATGACATGGAGCCTAAAACCTGAAGAGGCTGTTTGTGATAATCTCCAGCTGTGTTTAGTAGTGATGCGGGGTTAGTTTTGCTTGTGCATAAATGTCAGTGTAAACATACTGTATTTCTGCTGATTTTTTTTTCCTTCTTCCTTTACTATAGATAATAAATGATATTCAATAGCTATGGATCAGTCAAGTTATTTTTTTTTAATTTGATAAATCTGACATCAGTCATCTTAAGGAAATAATACTGTTTCTTACTTAAAAGTATGTATGTTTAGTGAGTGAGGAATGTCTTAAACCTAATTAAACCATCAGAATTTTTAGCTGATGCCAAGCTGGGAACAGTTGTAGATGCTTTAAAGGACATGCTCAGAATTGAATACCTTGATAATTTTGAGAAACAGGACAGACTTGTTTTGTCAAGTCACAAGTTGCAGATATCTGAATAGTGGTGGCATTGTAAAAGTAGTAAACTATTTGGGGAGCTATATCAAGAGAGGCATTTTTCATTATACTTGGAGAGGACAACCTAAACGCTGGTGAAGCCTCAGCTGGGTGTAGCCTTTTAAAAGAGGTATAAACAAAGTGGAATAGCACTGAAATGAAATCAAGGAGAATGACTTAGTCTTGAAGGTGGAAGGAGAGACAACTCTGGTGCCCTTAAGGCTTGTCTGTACAAAATAGTAGATTATTCTCCTTTGCACTGGCTAAGAGTTAAAAAGGCTGTACAGTCTTAAGAGAAATGAGGTGTTGGAGAAGACAACCTAGGGATGCTGAAACGTTCCTTTCTTACTCACTCTTGGCATGGGGAGGGAGGCTGAATTGTATCCCTAGAGCTGTGGGTTAGCTGGTCAGCCACAGACGGTTTGTGGGAAGTCTCCTTCCATTTTCTCTGTGAAGATGGTTAGGAATTTTCTGGTATTACTGTAGCTTGTGGATGCTTCCTGCTCCATCTCCATGTGGCCTGTGGCTTAAACATGAAGCTGCTGTGGCCATATCTGTACTAAAACAGCCTGTGATATACCTTTCTCCGCATGCCAGCGGTTTAGCATTTAGAATTGCTGTATCAACGCTTTCTACAACAAGGATCTTCATGAGGATCCAGCACTAGTGCTGACAAGGCAAGGCTGTCCACGATTAGGCGGTCACTCAGGGTCATCCATTCACCTTGCTTTTTGGAAACCCTAGCCCTGTATTTCTAAGACTTTTTAGCTTAAATATATAGTTATGTTGTATATCTTAATGTACAAAAAGAGCTCTAGCCCTTTGGGAGCACATGCAAACCACTCCACATACCTTTTACTGAAGCTATATTGTTCAATACAGGGCACTGCATGTTCGCTGATGGGATTCCATGGATGCTCTGGGGCTTGGTTCCCACCTGAAGAGAAGCACAAAGAGAATAGAATGAATGCTGTGTTATAAATAATATGCAGAAGTAACTGTGTGGGTTTTTTCCAGGGTATTTGTAACTGATGATGATGCTATTTAAATATTAATAGGTTTTTCCTCTTCCTGCTACCTGCATGTGGGACTGAAAACTTTGGTATTATTTGGAACTGCAGAGTGAGTGGGTAAAACTGAACTTAGTGGATCCAAATAATTGTTATTGGGAAGAACTGATAGAGAACAAAACGCACACACAAAGCAACAAAACCAACCCAACACACACTCCAAAAACCCTACACTTTTGGAAGTTGACTTTGAATAGCAATCACAATCAAATATTCAGCGTGGAAACTTGAAGTTTCCCTCTTAAGTGTGAACCAGCTGCAAAGATTGCTGGAATAATCGTGACCTGATTGATAAGAAAATAATTTAAAAATCTTTCCAGTATATTTTTGTCTCAGGTAGTCAGTGCTATACTGCAGATACTAGAAATTTTCTTCAGATGCTGAAGGTTTTTTTTAATGTTCAAGGTTAAATCTGACTCTTTTATATAACTGTATTTCTTTACATTTTGCTGCCTTAGCTTGGACATTGATAAAAATCATACATGTGAAGAAATGCATGCTCCTTAGTTTGAGGGATAGGAACTAAGCACTGCCTTCGCCTTGCTATCCCTCTCTTCTCCTGAATGCATATCAAATGATCCTTTATGCAGCCATTCTCCACTGTAAGCCACTTACAATTTTTTTTTCCATCTGATCCTTTCTTTTTCTTTCCTTCTCTTTGTAGCAAATGTATGGCTTTAGTTAGCCTAGGTAGATTAAATCGTACTCTTCGTACATTACCTTTACATGAGTAATGTAAAGTACACTTGTTCGTGGTGAGGCATGCTGCCGCTGAACTTGCTTTCCGCCGAGTTGCTAGGCTAGTACTTGCTATGTATTATCTTAGTTGCACAAAGTACTAGAAAGATTTGAAATGCATTGTGGTGGGCAAGGGTTATTTTTATTTTAGGCTTCTTCCAGAGCTATAGTCTGTCAGAGGGCAGAGTATCAAGTCGGCTGAAGGGATAATGTTTCCTTCAATTCTGAATTCTCTGTCCTTCAGATTAAAAGAAAGTTTTATGCAATGGCTTGTGGGACTTTAGCCAGAGGATGCTAATTAACTCTAATGGATCTTATACAGCCGGATCTCTGCCCGTCCGTTTGCGGAGATTCCTTTTAAAGTAAAACTTAAAGCAGTTTGCCTGTGAATGCTTAGATATTCCAGCGATTGTCCTAACACTTCTGTATGCCTAGATTACTTCTGTTATTGGCCAATTTGCACAGATGTCTGCTTTTTACACAAACTGATAAGCTGAGTTTACGGTTGTCCTGATAATGCCTAGAAGATAATGGAGCTTGACTCAGAATGACTGTCAATAACTAGGAGAGATCCTGCATTAAACTTTGTCAGATGCAGAAACAGTTTCAAAAAGAGAGTGCAAGTACGTTCTATGAAGCCACACCTGAAGAGTAACTCTTAAATACTGGGATTATTTACTGCAAATATTTTAATTGTGAAATCCTGTACAGATGCTTCACATATTTTAATTGTCACAAAAGTACAACTGTATTTTCAGTGTGTTCATAAAATGCCGGAGCACCACTACTGGTTACTGGTACAGGGCTACCTGGCACAGAGGTGAATGCTTTTATGTTAATTAACCCACCAGTTCGAATTTGTATTCTTTAAGACTACCTCAAAAGCACTAATCTTTCCCATGTCAGCCAGCACCTTTGAGAACAAGCCTGGAACCTCTCTGGTATGGGAAAGAAGTGTCATTGGCTTTCTGAGGTCTTCTGCCTTCGCAGCAAGCATGTTGTTTTACTCACCTGTCACCTCTGTCGTCCCGTCTTCCTCATCGTTTGATTTAGCATAAAATAGTGCTTTGTGTCTATCCCCTGTCTGAGATAGTACCTCCGTTTAGTTTTGACAGAGAACTTTTGGAAACTGTTAAATTACAAACCTGAAGGTGAGAGCCCATGTTGCTCAGGCCAGAGTCCACAGTATTTCATATTATTACCCTTTGAACATGGTTCATGTGACTGCTGTGTTTGTTAATTTAATGTGGGCTGCTTATGTAACTTTGCTTCATTAAACCTCTTGGCACTGAGAAGTCGCAAACTTCAGAATGTGTTCTTTTTTCATTTATTGTGAATTACAAATGAATTGCCAGTTCTTTCCTTCCCTTCTAGTCCCGTGAGGATACAAACCTGAAATCAACTTGTACAGTAGAGGCTAAAAATCCAGATGTAGCCTAGATATTATGGTAACTGATACTTTGTAAAGGTTAACAAAACAAAACACTCCCTAATACCAAAGAGCGG
>NW_010413483.1:20623-32311 GCF_000710305.1 Buceros rhinoceros silvestris
TCCTGCAGTAGGTAAATACAGGTAACCGTAATATAGCCTAAAATGAAAGTGGGGGGAGAAGGCCAGGAATGAGACTGTTCTCCTAAGCAGGAGCAAAGCATTGAAATGAAGGAAAGAAGAAAAGTGGTGCGTGTCTGGAAGAGAGAATCCAAGCACTTGGATTTTATATTTTTGTAACCATTATCTTCTAGTTTATTGAGTAGTATTTAAAATGAGTAGTTTATCCTGGCATCTCACACAATTTAATTATCCTGGATAAAACACTTGCTTCAAAATATTCTTGAGAACTCAATTGCTTCCAGTTGTAAGAGGTAGAATGAATTTTAGTCATTGCACGTGTTGTAAAACTACCTTAGGTTTATTTCATTTAAAAGTAGCTACCACTAAGCCCTTTCACAAAAGGACCTGCGTTTTCTACTACTTGGTCATTTATTGCTCAGTTTGCGTGAATCCTGTGTAAACTAAGGAGAATTTTCTGTGTTCTGCCTTCAGCAAAATAACTGTTTCTTGGAACTAAAAGTAATAGCCAAAGAACAAGTGATAGATACCAGATTAGCAGCCACATGTTGTAAAATTTCTAACTTGAAGTCTTTATAGTGGGCTCTTACTTCCTGTAATGCTATCAAACCTTTCAGGCTTCTGCTGCATTTACAACAAGAAAACAGGACAAAGTACGATGTTCTAGAGCAGTCAAAAATCAAGTTGTGATTTCAATAGATTGAACTCTGTGCAGAGTACCTAACAAAGTTTTGAATTGAGTATAATATTTAATGTCTAAGGAACTTCATTCATTTTGGAGTCAGGAGGATCTTACGAGTATTAAATATCTTTGCAGGAACACTTAGTCAGTCTGGATGAGCCAGCCTCGGAAGCTGGACAAGAAGCTCTGCTTAGACAAGAGCAAGCAAAAATCATTCGTTTTGAAAGGCAAGCGGAAGAGTTCCTCAATGCAGTCTTTTACAGAAAAGGTTGGTTTTAACTGGGGGTGGGAAACTGGTATTGCTTGTTGGTCTGTTTGCATGCAATGCAGCTGTCAAAGGTCTGACATTCAAGTTGTTGCTGTATGCTCAATATTTTTCTGTTGCCTTATATATGTATCAAGAATAAAAATTGACTCAAAATAAGGTAGCAACATGACAGTGTGAGCTTGAGGCAGAGGAGGAGAGTGTAACATATTTAACTCTAAAACAAATCTCTTCATGAGAGCGCTGGTGTTTCGTACTTTTGGAGGAATGACTCAGTTCTTACCCAGCAGAACTGCTTCTCTGAAACTAATGTTTAGGTGAGCAGGCTGTTGGGAAGGAGGGGCAAGTGGCGATGGCTGGGCATTTTTGTTGTGGGGTTGGTTTATTTTGTTTGGGGTTTTTTTTTTTTGGTTTTGGTGTTTTTTTAAATGGGTTCAGTACTAATGCAGTTTCTCTTAAAGGTCCGCAGTCTTCTCACTGTGTGAGATTACCCACCCCCAGCAATCCACAGTATAAAATACTGTTGAAATAGTGCTAAGGGGGATATATGGAGAATTCAAAATGTGAACAGCAAAAGAACTGGAAAAACAGCACTGTAGAATATGCCAGAAACAAAAACAGCAGCTCTATGCTAGGAAATCTTCTAAATCTCTTCTGGAGAGTTATGTCAGTTAAACTGTGCTCTTAGGATGACATAAAACTAATTTCATTGTTTTCTATGAATATGAGAAACGGGAATCCAGAGGTTGCTTCCAAAGGCATCCTGAATGAAAGTATGTTGTACTTATCAGTCTAACCCATGCGTGAGAAAATCTGCCAAATCAGTAATTCCAACCTGTCTGCTGGAGAATAATGTAAGGCTTCAGTTTAACACATTAGAAATTGCTGTAGCCAGTCCTCAGCCCTTCCTCCCAGTGACCAAAATATTTAAAGGTGTTTTAAGTAGATAACAGTATCTTAGCCTTTCTTTTATGACTCAAATGAATAAATGCAAACTGTATGTTATGATGTGTTGCATAAAGTATAGAAACATGTAGGATGGTAGGAAGGATAGTTATTGCATTGCTACTGATAGTTCAGATAATGCTTTTATTCCAAGTCTTCATTTTCAGTGTGGTGGGGTGGTTTTTTCGTTTTTTGGTTTTTTTTTTCTTTTAAGGTTAAGATTTCCATTTGCTTTTAGATTTATCCCATCTTTCTTTAAATCCAGAAGGGATTTAAGAAAAAAATCTAGATAAAATATACTTTTTTTCATATTATTTTTCTAGTGAGAGAAAAAAGAAATGTGGTTCCATCACTTCCAAATTGTTTATTAAAGACTTCATCCCTTTAACATTGTGCTTAAAGTTTTATTTATGACCTCTGTGCGTGTCTTACTAGAAATGTGTATTTCCCTAGTGGTCGGGAAACTGTTGACAGATACTCTAGTATGCTAATGAGAAGTTAACACTCTGTCCATGGTCAGATACACAGAATGAAGACAAATTGCTTCATGTGTCTAAGCATCTTTGAGAATTTTTTTGGTACACTCTTGCTTTTCTTCCTCTGCCAGACCTGTGCTTGGTGCAAGAGTAATAAGGGAGGAGAAGCATCATGGCAGGAAGTCAGTCCGGAATCCGCAATGAATCGTTGTCAAGATTGGCTGTATTTAGATTGCTTGAAAGGTTATTGTAACTCATGACACTGCCATAAGATCCCCAGGCCCTGTCATACCAAACAGAACACAAAGAATGGCAGGACTCTGATGCCCCTACATTGCTCAGAGATGCTTGGCTCTTCTGGTTTCACACCAGCAAGTAACTCTTTCTTTCCATCCCCACTGCCAGTAACATTTGAGATTGGTGTTTTGTAGCCCAGACAGATCAGAGAAAATACAGGTGTTCTGGGACAGATGCCTGTTGCATGTCAAGGACAGGCCTGCAAGCACTTAACTTAACATACATCTATAGGTAATTAGCAGGCTCCGCAAACTTCCTGAACAGGTTACTGTCCATTAATCTTACATACTTTCTGCTTTGTGCCCGTGACTCTCTGACTCAGTATACCTAGCTGTGTACCTCGTGTCAGGACAGGACCTTCTTTTCATGGTCTAATGAAATCATACCTTTTTTATTTGATACCACCCTTCTCAGATTTCAGTATAGATAAAATGTGCAAAAGCTATTACAGTTTTAAAGCTCAGAGGTACTGCTTTATACCACTTAGAGCTGATAAATATCTGCTGTTATTTTTCTTCTCTGAGAATCTCCTATGTTTTAGTTTATGTTAATTTTGATGTGTATGTTTTGTTCCCCCCCCAAACCTAGTCACTTGGAGTTAAAATGAACATCTGTTTGAATTCAAGTGATGCTGCAAAGGTGCCAGCAAATGCTTTGCACTTGCTTTTGAACAGTTTTAGTTCTTAGCATTCAGACTTTATATTAAGCAAGAAGCCTTTGATGTGCTAGGTGACTACCCTTCTGGTTGAAAATTGAGTTTAGTGCTCTGAATTAGAGAGTTTATCTTGAGCAGATCTAGAAGGCTCTCACTAGTGACTCCGTGCCGATTCTTTGAAGTTGTGCATTACAAAGATGCGTGGCAGTAGGCATAATACATAGTATTTTCTCTGTGAATTTGGAAACACATTCAGCTTGAAGCATTGCTGAATTGTACATGTAAACATGAGTGCGCAGTGAAGGCATGATTCTTCTTCAGAAAACATAGGTGCCATAGTGCTATACATTCTCACCAGCCCTGCTCGTGTATGCTATGGGCATGTACCAAGTAGTTGGTTTGTGTCCCTCTGGGCTTTCCTAGACCCTTTCACACGTCCTTCAGCAGGTTATAGTAGATAGCTCAGGAAGTGGAAGAAATGGCACCATACCAGAAAAGAGACCCCATGCTCCTCCAGGCTCGTGTCCTTGTGGACAATTTGGGAAGAAAGTGAGAATATAAATCTACCTAATTTTAACTTTGGCTCGTCTCTTGGTGATTTCTTAAAACTCTAGTGTCTCATCCTTAGCAACAATAAAACATCCTGTAGGTTTAACAAGAAAATTATTAAGTCTTTACATAAACACTACTATACCCATGTAAGAATACATGCGTTGACTGTATAAGGTCTTATAGACTTAAGAAGAAGTTTGGGCTTGATAAAATATCTAAAGCTCAGTATGGTTTTTCATCAAGAAACACAGTAGCTGCTTACTGTTGCTCTCATTTGTGGGCAGCTACATCCTCAAACCTTCATGTCAATCATCCTTTATGGATACTTTAAAGTTGGTTTGTTAGATTGATGTGTTTTTGTCAAAAAGGGTGGTAAAAGGCAAATCTAATGCTGAAATGGCCCATGGAAGATTTTGCTAATGCTTCTAATAGTTCAATCTCAATAGATTCTCAGCCTGGGCAATTTTTTTTAAAAGGAAGTAGTAAACACTTTTCTGTTGTTCTGTTTTGAGAGCTGCTTTTAAAAGGTCTTCTACTGCACAATTTTCTCTGAATGTTTCTTCAGAAATAGCAAATCAAACCTTTTGAGCCGTTTCTGGAGGAGTTGTGGGTTTGGATTTTCTTGGTTGGTGTCGGGTTTTTCTGTTTTGTTTTGTGGGTTTGTTTTTTTTTTCTTAAACCTGATTTGGCCAGGGTGCATGAACAGTATTTGAGGTGAAGTAGCAGGACTTATCTTCTTTGATTTAGGAGTTAGAGATATGCTCTGACTTCACAAATTACTACTGGTCTAAACCAGTGATTTTTGCCAATGTATTTTTGGGTTGCCTACATCCCCAAATAAGTTTTGTATTTATGCCCCTATTTCATATCAATAAATTGGAATGTCTACTTGTTCCATTTCACATTTCTTACCAATAGATTTGTCAGCTCTTTTAGAAAGTCACTTCTGATGTGACACATCTTGGTGTTTTGTTTATGTGAAAGCTCTTTGGGTAATACGTGGTGCTGCATTGCTTACAGTGATAGAAATGTCAAAAGGAATAGATAGAATGGGGTGGAAGACACTTGAATGTTTGATCTTCGTGTGGATTATTTTGAAGAATCAGAACTATAGGGTTTTATTCCCAGTAAATTCAGAGGGGACTGCTGCAACTCTATTCCCCCTTCTTCCCTTCTGTAGCTGAAGGTAAGTTACTCAATTTTTTCACTGAATAACGTGTTCAGTTTTTTTTTTTTTGAATGAGCTTCATTAGTTGGTACTTTTCTTCATGAGTATAGCTCTCCTTTCCATTTCCACACGTCTTAAAGGTCTGGTCAAAATTATCTGTATTTGAAAACAAAAGATGAGATTGCTTATTTCTCTTAGGAAACTGTTATTTTGGAGAGATTATACCAGAATCGGTAATGGTTCTTGTTCAGATATTCTAAGACTAAAGTACATTTTCTATAGAAACTATTTTATCTTTGGCTTTCATTTTTTTTCCCTAGATTTTTTTTAATAAACAATGACTTAATATAAAAGCTGTTTTACTTAAAGTGCTTCCTTAAAAATCTCTAATATTTACAGACAGTCCTAGGGTCTCTGACCCCAATATTCCCCTAGTGGCCCGTGAGATCATGCAGCGAATGATCCGACAGTTTGCTGCTGAATATACCTCAAAAAATAGCTCTACTCAGGACTCCAGCCAGCCCAATAGCACAAAGAACCAAAGCCTGCTGAAAGCATCTCTGGTCGCCTCCTCTCCCACGGCTGCAACTGCTCAGAATCCTGTGCTCAGCAAACTTCTCATGGCTGACCAAGACTCACCTCTGGACCTTACTGTCAGAAAGTCTCAGTCAGAACCTAGTGAACAAGGTAGGACTCTTATCAGTGTCTTGCATCCTACGGCAATCCGTTAATGGCATTCTTGTTGCAAAACCAGGCGGTTAGGAGTTTGCGCTTTTACGTAAAGTATAAAGTGGAAAAGCGGTGGATGTTTTGACGTGAAATAATGACAAGCTGGATGTGGCTGGGAGAGAAGAGACTTTATGGAAGGATGTAGACCCATAGATATGACTGATTTTTCTGAAGAAGGGCAAAGGGGATGGACATGCTTTAGACGATAGGGACAAGTGTGCTGTTCCTGCTGGGAGCTGCAAGAAACAGTCTGCCACAGTAGACTATACGCTTATGGATAAGGCAAGTTCACAATGATAGGGCAGGTTTTCACGTGGATGTGAAAACCGTGATGTTATCTCCTTTCTGAAGATCAGAACAGTCTCACTGAAGGACTGGTTTGTTTTCTTTCTGGTCATAGTGTGAAAATGGTATCTTTGAAAAAGTCTATGTGAGAAATTGCTTTATGAAGGCTGTAAAAATGGTGCTCATGAACTGTAGAAAACTTCCAGGTTTATGTGTTTGGAAGAAACGTCTCTTTTCTACCTTAAAAATAGACTTGTTCTGCAGAGCACAGATTGAATAACCTGTAACAGTGTTGCAGAGCTCATTTTAATTTGAAAACCTTGTGTTCCATCAAAAGTGGCTTTTAACAACCAAATTCTGTGAATGTGGTTTGGTTTTTTTTTTTCCTGAAACTGTTGAATAGAGGTTATCAGAAGTGTATCCTACTGACAGGACTAAAATTAGCTCCTTTACCCTTCTTTAGAAACTTGTTAGTGTCTGAAGTCATTCTATCAAATACAAAGCAGGCTGTCCCTCCTCAAGTGGAAAAGGTACCTGGAAAAAAAAAAAGCCTTTTGCTGGCTGTTACAGAGCTGTAGATATCCCTTTGTTCTTTGAACTTAAGTTTATGTAGACTTTTGTTTAAAAAAAAAAAAAAAAAAAGTTAATTTTATGCGTCCAACAATATGCAGCTTAGACACCTGGGCACTTATTGATACCTGTCCCCATGCTTCAGTTACAAAACTGCAGCGAAGAGTTGTGTGATGTCTTTCTTGAAGTGAGGAGGTGTACGTTCAGCTGATAGGCATTTGTTTCTGTCTAATTTTATTATAAAGGTGTTTCACGAGTGTCTTTTGCATATGTGGTTTTGACTGTTAAACACTTCTGCTTGTGAAGCTTTTTGCTGAAAGAGAGGGGGAGAATCGCTTTTTCTTCATTGTTTGATGAAGAAGAAAGCATCTACATGAATTGTTCTTTAGCTACTGTCTGACGTAAAAGCTGTAAGATAACTTACAATGTTCATAACACTTGTTATGGAATTAGAACATGGGCATATTAACTTACACAGTAATTTGTTTGCTGATGTAATTATTTTTTTTCCAATTTACATTTAATGTAATTGGGAAGAGGTTTTGCCAGACTTGTTAATGAGAGATTTAAGAGGCTGTCTTGAAAGACTGCTAGTGGTGCTTATTTTTGTATTTCTGTTCCA
The DNA here is from genome assembly GCF_000710305.1 of Buceros rhinoceros silvestris. Classification (NCBI taxonomy): domain Eukaryota; kingdom Metazoa; phylum Chordata; class Aves; order Bucerotiformes; family Bucerotidae; genus Buceros; species Buceros rhinoceros. Next base: position 27,888 of record NW_010413483.1, read on the forward strand.
GTGGGTTGAAGGGAAACCAGCTCGTTGTAAACTGAGGAGTGTGAGGCTGGCCCTCCTTGCCCTCAGCAACTTCTAGGTTGTGGTGACCCTTCTGAAGGAGGCAGCATGGATGCAATTGCCTCTGGCAGCAGCCTGTGCTGTTCAGTATCACCTCCTGAAAAGGAGGTGCCACTTCATCCAGTCTCTGTATCTTGTGGCTGCTTAAGTGTTGTTCAAAGGGAAGATCAAATTCTCTGCTTGCTTAGGTTTGGGTTATGGTGCGTTCCCAAGTGCAGTGGGTGGAACAGCTTTCCTTAAGTTATCATGTTTTTCGTCCATATGTCAAATGAGAACTGTCAGCAATCTGAAAGCCATCTTACATTGTTCTTGTGTATTTACTTGACTAGATAGAATGAGTGAGGAGCTCTGAAATGTCTCTAGTTTACCTTGCCAACATGTTTCATTTATCTTTGCCTCGTAAATTCCTTGTGTCAAAGTTTCCAGGAAAATCAGATGGCTGTGCTGCTTCTATGACAATGTTGCCCTTATTAAAATGACCAGAATTTCAAGTTGTTTCAGTGCAGTGGGAGCAAGGCTTTTCTAGCAAAAAGTGTTCCCTTTTCTGTTGCCTAGAAATGCGGAGTTTATGTAGAGGAGCATGGGTGAGCATGAGGAAGTGCTGTTAGTGAGAATGGAAGAAGGAGTCTAGCAGGAAAAGCAGTTTGGTGTATGGAAGAGAGGGAGTAAAATGGTGCAGTAGAGGGGGGCAAAGGCACAGCTTTGCCAGTAGGGACCCACTGGAGACATGGAAAAAAGGATGAAGCTAGCTGCCCAGTGAGGAGTCTCCCATTTGTGAGCGTGTTCATTTGAAAGTGAGTTTCCAAGCTGAAATTCTCAAGGAATTTTTCTACAGAGACTTGGATTTAAAAAAACAAACCACCAAAACTGTCTTCAAGCTCCTCTTTAAGGGTGGAAATATTTCAGGAATTTGAAGGTTGTGTCGTTCTGCAACTGCTGAGGGTCAGTTTTGCAATGGGCTGTGTTGTATCCTGAACTGTTGTTTGTAGGTCATCTTTTATTCTCTGGCTTTTGTAACAAACGCACTTTTAATTTTGCCAAATTTTGTTGTGACTTCTTGAGGACTGTGGTGAAGTCACTTAGAAACCAAATTTCAAACAAATCCAAGCCTTAGTTTGTTTAAAAAGATAATAAAATAGGAAATGCTGTGAGCTAAATATGACTTTAGCCCAAAAGACTTGTTTTGCCAAGGGACAAGGTGGTAGATCCTGCTGCTTCAAGCATTGAAGTCATTCTTTTGTCTCTACAGACGGTGTGCTTGATTTATCCACTAAGAAGAGTCCTTGTGCCGGCAGCACCTCTCTGAGTCATTCTCCAGGGTGCTCCAGTACTCCGGGAAATGGGTAAGAGAAAGCAACTTACTATGACCTTCTAAAACGTTTTTTTACTAAAAATGTGTGCTTACCTCCTGTTAATTTAACTTACTTTTGGTGTTAACCCTTTGGAGTAATGCGTTTTTCGACTCGTACCTTTGGAAAATACCTTCACCCCACCTGCCAAATAAGAGTTGTTGCAAACTGAGACAGGTTTAATTTGCAGTTAAGAACTCCAGTTTCTGTTATTTTGGCCAATTTATTACTTGGCCAAAGATCTTTCCATTACCTGTTTCTTGGGTTTAGTGGTAAGTGATGCCCCTGGAGTTGCAAGTTCAGTTAAAGATAACTTAGATTTCATTTCACTTAGAGTTAGCTAACAGGAAAGTTTATTTTAGGGATAGCAATGATTTGGGTAATGAACCAAGAGGAATTACATTTGAATTACTGCATGCTCTTTGTTAATATTTCCTACTATAAACCACAAAATAAAAAAATAAAAATGGCTTGTGGAGGGAGTCTGGTAGTTCAGAAAACTTCAAGTAAGGCTTTTTGGATTTGCAATTGCACCGTAGCACTGAACAAGGGTTGTGGTTTGGTTTTTTTTTTTAAATTAATAAAATATGTGATGTATTCTTGTCTTAATTAGTTCAAGATGTGAATGTTATCAAAAAATTTCTTTTAGGTTTCATATTTCTAATGGTCACTGTTTGCATACTTTTAGAAACTCTTTACTCTTAGTTAGGGTTGAGTTAATTGTACTGGAGAGGCTGACTGGGAATAAGAGAGATTTTGTTGATGAGAGAATTTTATCTTGAAGCTACCATGAACAAGCAGATTTTTTTTTTTTAGTGAAGTACAGAAACAGTATATGGTTTAAATTGCTATTTAATTGTTGGATTTAGGTTTAAAGTAGCCTTTGAAAAAACTCAAAATTTTGAACTAACAACCCACCACCACCAATTCCATGTATTGCTAACAAGTGATTTAACTTACACGTTTCTCTTTGGAAAAATATTCCTGTCTCAGATTTCTCCCTTCAAGATTTCTTTTTCTATCTAGTATTTCTATTAATAAGATACTCCAATCCTTGTTTAAAAGTTAGTTATAATATTTTTCCACAATTCTTTAGCATAAACCTTCCCCACCAGCTCTTGTCTCTCACTCTGAACAGGTTATTTCCAGCTTCATTTTCCTAGGAAGGCAGCAGAAGCTGCCGAGGCTGTGTGTTGTTTGTTCCCTTGTTTGTGTATCAAGTGAGGGCCAAAGTCCAACACATGGGGATGACGGGGCCAGCATCTGGTGCTGTCCTGATCAGATCTGTGGATCCAGAGAGGATGCGGCACACTGGCACCTGTGGTTATTGGCGTGGGGGTGTGGTACATGAGGGTGACTGCAGGCTGTTTAGCATCAACGGAATCAGGTGTGACCCTCTGTCCTAGTTAGCTGCCAGTATGACCTTTATTGAGATGCGGAATCACTGGTGCGCTCTCTGGTGCTGACACGTGCTGTAGAAGGGGCAGGAGATGCACTTTGCTTCAGAGAGTTCTCTGGAATAGCGAACTTTGATTCATTTCACTGGATTTTGCTCTAAATCCTTGTTGGCTCTTGTTACCTACTTCAAGTATGACCTCTTGCATCCTGGAGAGAAGCCAGCATTGTATGTATAAAGCATCATGTGTACGTTATATGCCAGGTCCTTTCAGTGGATATCTTTCCTTTTTCCTGTTTAATCCCAATGTGATGTTAAAAAGAATAATGTAGCTTTTCAGTAGTATGTCTCCTATCCTTAAGTAACGCTGACTTAGCTAGAGGGCTTTACACCAACATAATGTCACAGAGCAGTAAAGCAGAATTGCTTACTAGTTGCTTCGTTAATCTGTATGTTGACCGTAGAGAAGTTTGGAGTTGGATTTTGAAACTAGTGTGACTTAGTTACTACAGGAGTCTAAGCAAACAAAACACTAAAATACTTGCGTTTTATCTGCAGTAGTAGTACTTCGTGTCATAGAAAACTTGTGATGAAAGGAAAATGGTAAAAACACATACTGCTTTCTCCTTTTTCTCCTATTAGCCCTTAATCTGGTTGACAGTTGCAGCTAGGATCTTTTTTTTTTTTTTTTTTTTTGCTAGCTGTGCTATATATCAAATGGGAGTCAGGGAGATGTATATAAGCAGTTAGTTGTTAGGAGAGCAATTTGGTAAGTCTAGTGTAATGCAGTGTCTTTCTTTGTGATGTGCAGCATTCCAGCTTTCGTATTTGGTGCTTAATGAAAGTCAAGCAAATACCTTGCAGGCCTGCTAAGCATTTCTTTTTTATCCTGAGCAGCAATTCTTCAATACGATGTAAGCAAACACCATCCAAGGTTTCCACCTATGTGTGGAAAGTGAGGTGGCAGTGATACTTGCATGTTGAATATGTTGCACTTTGGCTTACTCTTTTATTACTGTACTTGTTTAGTGGTAACGTCACACCAGTAACACAGTTGTGTGTAGCTCTATGGCGATTGATTACTACTTTTTAATTAAGGTGCTATTTTCAGACGCTTGCGCGAAGTCTTTTCTACTCCGAGAATTTGTGAACCCAACCAGAGACCAGCCAACAGGTTTCATTTTTCTTTGCCCAAAAAGCTTCTCTTTTTTTTTGCAAACAAGTTTTAAAACTGACTGATGCTGAGACTTAAAAAAAAAAAATTAAATAATAAAAAAAATTTTTTTAGAGAAAAATAAATAACACAAAAAGTGATGTTACCCAAGCAAGGCCTTCTAATAAAGGAGTGGCCCCCTCACCCATCCCTCCCTACCTGTGCAAGTCCTGCTCACATCAGTTTCCTTCCATCCAATTAGGCGACCTGGGAGACCCAGCCAGCACCATCCGGAGGGACTACAGAGTGGTGATGGGGTACCTCCAAGAAGCTTGCAGGATGGAACCAGGGAAGGTTATGGCCACTCCACATCTCTTAAAGTACCGCTGGCTCGATCACTCCAGATTAGTGAAGAACTGCTGAGCAGAAACCAGTTTTCTACGGCTGGCCGGCCAAGGCCCACTGGACT
>NW_010413483.1:32405-36455 GCF_000710305.1 Buceros rhinoceros silvestris
GCTGCCAGCCATGGGCCATCTGGACTACAGAATCATGGACAGCACTTAATATTATCCAGGGAGGCTTCTTGGGCAAAACCACACTACGAATTCAATTTCAGCCGCATGAAATTCAGGGGAAATGGTGCACTCAGCAACATCAGTGACCTTCCTTTTCTTACAGAAAACTCTGCCTTTCAAAAAATGGCACTTCAAACTAAACAGGATGGGAAAAAGGACGTGAGCCATTCGTCTCCTGTGGATTTAAAGATACCACAAGTTCGAGGCATGGACCTTTCATGGGAGTCCCGCACTGGTGACCAGTACAGCTATAGCTCTTTGGTAATGGGTTCACAAACGGAGAGCGCGCTTAGCAAAAAGTTAAGGGCTATCCTTCCAAAACAGAACAGGAGAAATTTGCTGGATGCTGGACCAGATTCCTGGGGCTCAGATGCTGAGCAGTCTACCTCTGGACAGCCATATCCCACCTCAGATCAAGAGGGAGATCCTGGCTCCAAGCAACCTAGGAAGAAAAGGGGGAGATACAGACAGTACAACAGCGAGATACTGGAGGAAGCAATCTCTGTGGTTATGAGCGGGAAAATGAGTGTTTCCAAAGCTCAGAGTATTTATGGGATCCCCCACAGTACACTGGAGTACAAAGTTAAAGAGAGGCTGGGCACTTTGAAAAACCCTCCAAAGAAAAAAATGAAATTAATGAGGTCGGAGGGGCAGGATGTTTCAGTAAAGATTGAATTAGATCCCCAGGGAGAAGCAGCACAAAGTGCAAATGAATTGAAAGATGAGTAGGGATGTTGTAGAGTGCCAATTACTTTGCAAACTGGGTGAGCACTACTGCATAGTTCAACCACCACTGAGCGCACCTGATTCTCCTATTTGCTGCAATGCTCTTTCCTTTGCAGTTTCACATAGACTTGTGTGGACACAGGTGAAAGGTGTGCTCTGAATGTCACATTTGTAAATTTTTCTAGCCTGGTATGATGCAGTTTCCCTTCTTCACGTGTCCACCACCCTCTTTTTTTTTTTTTTTTTCTCCTTTTTTTTTTTTTTTGCCTTTTCCATGTTTCTTTTTAATAGAGGGCTGTGCTCTGAATGTCACATTTGTAAATTTTTCTAGCCTGGTATGATGCAGTTTCCCTTCTTCACGTGTCCACCACCCTCTTTTTTTTTTTTTTTCCTCCTTTTTTTTTCTTTTGCCTTTTGCATGTTTCTCTGTAATAGAGAGCTGAGTTACCTCACAAAGAATGCAGATCTGTGGAAGTGGACGTCTTGCCTGTAGAGCCTGCCTGAACTTCTGGTGTTAGATTTTTTTTTTTTTTTTTATGTCTGCCTTTATAGAAATCAGTCCACTTTGTTAAACTGATACTCTCCTAAAACCAGGCATTTCTCAAATGAGAATCAGACTGTCATTCTTTAAAATGTTTCAGAAATCTTTTTTCCCCCCTCCTTTTCTTTGATCCAGTTGATTGAAAGATCTAAGCTAAATCAAGTTAGTTAGGAATGGTACCTCTCTTGAACACAGATTTGTTTATTAGATGGATAATCAATTGGGTCTAATTAGGCTCTCTGCTATTTTCTTTCTAAATTAAGCATACTTACCATTCACTGTCTGCTTAGTGCTCACCCGGAGGGGAGGGGAGGGAAAACTTAAATACGCTACCTTCAGACTATGTCGGTTAATTATTTGTAACACTACCTTCGCTGTAATTTTGTTTGATATTTTTGAAGGGTGATATTTAGACTCACCTGCTTGAGGATGTAGCCTTATCTCACGGAAGACAAGCTTCTCACAGTCAGGAGCAGTCAGGGTACACTAAATGATGTATTAGGGTATGCCTCATTATAACAAAACTATGGTTCTTTGTGACCATTATGCTTTTTACAGACTTGATTCTGAGTTTACTAAACTATGTGGTTCCAACAACTAGTTTAAATGACTTTAATCTGGGGAAAAGGGGGACTTGTGTAACAAACTACTGTGATATCGCAAAAAAGAAAAAAAAAAAAAGCCCTCAAAACAGTGATCTCAAATGTTACAACCTCAGTAGTCTGCCCAAATATCCGCAGTAGTGAAGGAGCTTGTTAATGTTCAGGGAAGAAGTAAAACACTGGTAGCCTGATCTAATTCAGGCTCTGCATCATATCTATCTGTAATACTGTCAGGGTCGAACACTCAATGAATGGGTGTTTCCTTTTTAAATATTACAGTTGCCAGTAGCAGGAATTGATCGAAGTCCTGCTTTTTTTTTGTTGTTTTTATTTAATCTATTTTGATAGTGGTTTAGCACACGCTAGAATAAGCATTTAAACACCATAAAAGCACTCCATAAACCACAAATCCAGGTTTTTTTTTCAATATGATGATATTGGTATCATTATATGGAGATCCAGGATAAGTTTTGTACAGAACTTTTATCTTTGATACTTTCTGTGGGAGTGGTCAGTAACTAGGTGGAGCTTACTGGGCTTAACACGGTATGACCAAATCAGAATTGCTGGTTCTTCAGGTAGAAACAATTTGGTCTTAATCTGTGCAAAATGTAGATAGAATTACCATTTTTTTCCCCCCCATTTGCACAACCAAAAGAAGCATTGGAGTTTTTGTGTGAGAGCATTAAGTGATGTCAGTGATTGAAAGTGGTTTCTCAAAGTTCATGGGAGGGTGGCCTAGATAGCCCTAGGGATGCTGAATGACTTCTGGAACAGTTGATTATATTAGCCTCTCCCCCTCCCCGTCAACTTCATATTTTCAAAGGTTAGGCACACCATTGCTGTCGTTTTAAATATGCACTGCTCGTTCTTGAAACGGACTGGGCATTTGGCCCCAAGTATACTTTGGTTTTGTTCACTTAATAGATTTTAGCACTCAAAATCCTGATTCCTCATAGCTCTCTTGTTGCCATCTTGGCATTTAACGCAGTTTAAGCTCAGTAGCAGTATATAAACTCTGCAATACGTTCCAGTTTAGCTGGTGATTGCAATAAAGGTGCAGTTAAACGTGTGGTTTCATCTGCTATGGAGGTTATGGTAGAAAGTTTGCTGCAACTTTTAAAAAAGAAAGTAACACAGTTTTACTGTTCAGAGAGGTTTAACCTTTTGCAGTTGTCTTTATTTAAGCAACATGAGTTGAGTTTTATAAAACTTGTCACTGTAGTGTACGTGGAGTGCTCATTCTACTAACCTAAATATTTTGTATGTGTATGTTTAAGTGGGTGACAATCGTGCAGCAGAAGAATGGTGTGCCTACCCTTTAATGCTGCAGTTTTAAAAGAGAATTTGTCTTGTCATTTCAGACTGTAGGCTAGAATTGTAAATAGATAGTGAGAAGCTGAGTACTCTTTATTTGCTTTGGTTAGAAAGTGGATTTAAAAAAAAAAGCAAAAACAAAAAAACAACAACAAACCAAACGCGTAACTTTCTCAGTTTAAATGTCCTGAGACCTGAAGATTGTAATACTCATGTCTGCAAAGCTTTTAGACACAACACTTGATCTGTGATAACTTAATATTCAGGTAATCTTTCTTTTTCAAGAAGCTTTTGAACAATGGTATCTCCTCCAAAGGTCTCTGTTTAAAAAGGAAAAAAAAGAGAAAAGTGTAGATTATTTTTTAAGCACTAATTGCATTACATTGGTAACTGCAATATGAAATAGCCATTATTGTTTTGTGAAGCATGGTTGAGATTAGCTAGTGGTCCCTTTTTAAAATTTCATGAGCCTCTCAAAAAATAAAAACAAATTTAAAAAAAAGCTGCTGAATATTCAAAAGATATATATTTTACCTTATTGTAGGTTTTGTAAATTTAGTCTGTAATATTCAGGTGCACCTTTTAATGTTACCTTTTTGTTTCGAAGTCCCATCTAATGTATTTTCTCTGAGGTGATTCATCACATAAGACTAGTATCACTCTAAGTGCTGCAGTGATCACTAATGTTTTGTTTCATTTTTCACTACATATTTTTACCGGCGCTTTCAGTGTAGCTAACTAGTAGTATTTGGGATCATTTTAAATATATGATTGGGATTAATGTTTGTCCATTAGCATGCTTAA
>NW_010413483.1:36540-40725 GCF_000710305.1 Buceros rhinoceros silvestris
CTGCTGACCAGCAGTTTGCATGGCCAAAATCCCTGGTTGACCATATTTTGGTGTGGGAAGGTGTGGTTCACTGCTGTCTTTGTAACAGAAGCCTTGTTTCTCATGTTATTTCTGGTAAGTGGATGCTTATGTTACTTGGATCACTTGGACAGGAGACGAGGTTTAAAATCTTTCTCCTGCTGCTCTTTCGAGATCGCATTAACGTGTAACATAGACAAACTGGAACCCTGTAAAAATCAAGAAGTTGTTAGGAGGAGGCCTTTCGGGTATTTTTCGTCACTAGTTTTCTCTTATTCCCGAGAATGTCCATCCGATGTAGTTATTGGACTTAACAGTATTGTTGTGTACTACGTTGATGTAGCTGAAAAAGCCTGACAGCAAGAAACTGTGAATAATATTTGTGGCAGTCTCTGAAAACTAGTTTTTCAGTCCAAGTATCATGAAGGAGAATCCCTCTCCCCTATCCCATCCTAGAAAAGTAATTTTATATTTTGTGTGTATAAAGTTTTAAGAATCAAGTTTCATATTGTACTGAAGTTTAGGTGTCGCTTGGTAAATCTTTGCTGCAGCATATAATTGAAGATGAGTAAGGCTTAGTGTGGTAGGGGTCCTGGTGTGGAGTTATTATCGTACAGTTCTGGTGAGAAAGCCCAACATGTATGAAATGTGTCCTTTTTTTTTTTATTTGGACTTGTAAGATGTAAAAGTGCTTTTTTAGAACTCTGACCTATTACAAACTATTACCTCACTTTCAGCCAGCTGGATCCTCATTCCACAGTGTTGTAGGCATTATTGTGGCCGTAATGCTTGAGTACAGCTATAGAGTTGAACGTTTCCAGTTAGATGTTGTAGGGACACGTTTCTGGACTTGTTTTTATTTCTGTCAAAAGAGATTTTGTTTTCCAGTCATTCCCTAATTTTTAATTTTTTTTAAACGCTTGAGACAATTTTCTTTAGAATTTCTCAGTTTCCCCCTGTTGCACAGGAGAAGTTGCTGCTTAAGCAATACAGGTATGCCTTTACTTTCTTCTTGTTGCAGAACTCATAATTTGATGCTTGCATTCCCAACCCTATTGCTAGACCTGAAGTCGAGCTTTGAATTTTCATGGCAGTTGGAAAACTATTTTTAACAGTGGAGGTGTATAGGTAAGGTAATACCCCTAGTAAAGAAACACGTTCAGCTCCTGTGTTCTCATGCAACTCCTATACCACTTTTTCTGTAGAGCTTTCCAGTGGGAGGCAGCTGCACATGTGTTTAGACTGGTTAAGAGCAGACAAGGAATAGTCTGTGCTTTGTCTTGAGGCAGGCGGACGTCTGAGTCTAAATATTTTTCATGAGAACCTGAGAGTACATTGCCTTCCCCTGGAAATTCACAGGAGCTGGCAAAGTGATTCAGGGGCTTTAGGGTTGAGTAAGCTTTGTATAGGTTGGAACAACTTTTTAGTTCTGATTGAATTGCTTTTTATATCTTCTGCAACAATTGTTGTACTGGCAAAACTGGAATCACCATGTGTTTCTTTCCAGTTTACTTTGAAGTAATGCTCTTAAGATGTCCTTGAGTCTTAGGAGAAGAACACAGTGTCCAAGGAGTGAAGGGAACGCTGTGCCGTTCCCCCGTTTCTCAAAAACAGTGTGGCTACATCTGTAACGTAAAGAGCTCTTTCTTCAGTGAAGACAAAATTTTAACTCTTGGGTGTAAGAATGCACACACTTGTTGCAGTCCAAATTCTTACAAAGGCAAAATTGTTAACCTGTACTGAAAGTTTAGTCAGTATTCTAAACAGCTTAAATTCTCTGTCAATTATTAGGGTTAGAACGGGAAGGGTTGTTTCCCTCATTTTCATGGGGATCAGAAACTTCTAGGTTTGCTCCACTAACATTTCAGAAACAAAATGTAGTATCAGTCTAGGTCAATGGTGCTTTTTCTTGGCAGCAGGAGGTAATGTTGACTAATACCAGTTTAAAAAGTTGTTTTGAGGCTAGTTTTGGTACTATAAAGGTTTCGACTTGACCTCAAGTTATATAAAAAACCCCGTTAATTAGAACCTTCGGAAACCTGAAAATCTGCACTGCTAGTTACATGCAGTTCTGATGGATGTAGCAAACAAAATAACCACTAAGTTATTAATTATCCAGTGTATAAACACAGTGCTGTGATGATCGCTAAGCAGAGAGATATTGTGGGCTCAAAATGATCCCTAGATCCGCTCCACGTATACCAGAGAAGACTGTAAGTTACAGCATTCCAGCGTCCATCTCTCTCCCTCTCTCCTGTTCTTGCTCTGATTTGGGCCAGTTTTCTATACCAGTATTACAGCAGCAGATTTGGACTTCATGTCCTGTCAAATTATGCCTATGTTCAGGTGTTGTCATGAAAACCCTAAGAGAGCTTTATTTAATCCTTGCAAAAATCTCTTAGCCCAGCTGCGAAATCAGTTTTCCTGGGTGACGTAAGAGGAAGGATTTTTTTTCTCGGCCTGTCCAGGGCATTTCATTCACCTTCTTAAAAACAAACATCTCCCCTGCCCCTGTGGTTGTCTCTACTGAATTGGTAAGTGTAATTTAGAGGGACTCAGGATGATAACTATCTTAAGGTAGAGCAGGGACTAGGACACAGACTTCATTCTGACTGGAACAGGAAAGGTTAAAGTCAGAAAACAATTTCTGTAGTCATCACCTAGTACAGTCTAACAATGTTTTTCCTACTCAGAAATAATGAAGACACTACTTCAGCTACTAATACAGTTTATCAACTACTTGGTGCTACATTTCTCAAATATTTTTGCAGATAATATTTTTTTATGCCTGCCTAAAGGCATGTAAACTTTACTGTCACTATAAAAAGCACTTGTCTGACCTATTCTCAAGTACCAGAAAAGGGATAAGTAACTGCAGCACTTTTTCTGTTACAATGCCAGAGTCTTAATTAAATCTGGTCTTCAGGTTATGAGATATTTTAGATGTACAATCTAGGATCATTAATGGCTTTTCAGGTCAGATCAGAAGTTCTCTTGGGATACTAATCTGTCTTTTGAAGACTAGTACAACAAAATTTTTGGGAGTTCAGACATGGGGTGTATATATACATGCCTGATGTTTTTAACTAATCATTTCAACAGGCCGTTTCAGGGCTTGACATTTGGAATCTGGGATTGATGGGTAGGGAAAGGGAAGTTTCCCGAATTGAAAAATCATTTTGGACCATTATTTAATGTTCACTTTGAAAACTATATCACAAGAAAAATGGGTAGGGATTCTTTCTCCCTTATGCCTTCAGGGAATGAGTAGTATTTAGAATCTCTGGCTGAAATTCAAGCCTTTTTACCATGTAAATTTTTAATGTAACTCATTGACATGCTTTTTACATCTGATGACTGAAAATGGATCTTAATGTTTAAGTTGTGGAATGGTATATTTCTTAAATGAAGGGGGAACATTTAAAAAAAATAGATTAGAATACCAGCATTAGTGAGCTTAAGGAATTTTAGTATGTAATAGCAAAGTATAGCAAAGTATTTGATTAAAAAAAATAATCTTGAATTGCTAGTCTGTAACTAGGTGCATTCTAATTTAGCAGGTGAATATTCTTTACTTATCGATATATGATGGGCTTTTTGCAAATAGAAACCTTTATCTGAGTCCCATGTGTTGCTTGTACTGATGGGATGTATGCTTACAGCAGCTTACTGCTGCTTTAAAATGTATAAAATATGTTTTGAGTGTTTGCTCATAACTCTTTCTAACCTCCACTTGTTAAATTGTCAGACATTGGTATTTTATCAGTCCGCAATGTAAGTTTAAACTAATGTTCTTAGGAATCCAACTTGTACACACACTGTTTGAAAACCCTCAGGGACAGTTTACACACTATCCTCACTCAATTCAGGTACTTGTACTCTTCTTAAACCTAGCAGTGACTTGTATTTTGTTTTGCTTTTTCTTTTGACGTGCTGATAGCACATCCTTGATGAATGTCAACTTAAAACTCAGTTCAGGTATCCAGGTATAACTCAGCCAAACGGATTTTAAAGCTGCATATTTACTCTCCAGCACACAGTGCCTCAGACACTTATAGTGGCATTCTGTATATTCAGTTATTACTACTGAGCAGATCGCGTGGGGGTTCCTGGTATGTATTGTAAGAAATTCCTATGTATATTATATAATATGTATTATATTATATA
>NW_010413484.1:0-3834 GCF_000710305.1 Buceros rhinoceros silvestris
TAGGAACCTCCTGGACTGTTTCCTCACTGCCGTATTCAATTTCCAGCAGACATCAGGTAGATTGAAGTCACTCACAAGATCTAGTGGCTGTGATCGTGAGACTTCCCCTAATTGTTTGTAGAATATTTCATCTCCGTCTTCTTCCTGGGTGGGTGGTCTATAGGAGACTCCCACTGTGATGTCAGCCCTGTTGGCCTTCCCCCTGATTTTGACCCGCAAGCATTCTACCCTTCCAGCACTGTTGTTGATCTCCAGTGCCAATGGAAGTCCCATTTCTGTCCAAGTTGATGTAAGTCTCTGAAATCTGAAGAACAGAGCAGTTGGATTCAGAATGCTAGATCTGCTCCCAGGGAGCATGTGTAAGATTGTAGCTGATTTACCCAGAGGTGAGTCCCTGGCTGTGTCTCGAAGCTGTATTATTTTTCATGGCAAATATCGTTCCTGTCCAGAAGGACTAAAAAAAGATTTTTATGATAATACAAGTTTGGGTTTTTTCCTCCAAATATTTGGTTTGCTTTATGTTACTAATTTACTTGGCTGAAGAGTGTTGCTGTTTGTGTTTTTTAATAGTAAGGGTTCTAACTGTAGTTTTTCTCAGAGCTCTTAAGGAACAGTCTGTTTTGAATGGCTGCCCACTGCTGGAAGGAAGGTCCTGCTCCATTGGTTCCACCACTCTGAGATGCCTTCTCCTCCTGGCAACTCTAGCTCCTGTGAGCTTGTTTCTGTAGTAATAAATACTCTTGGTTTTCCCATCACCATTGTTTGTGGTGTGTTTGTCTTCTGGATGAGCTGACTGGGGGACAGTCAGCACGATGAACACTATTACTTCAGCAGATGTTACTTTGCTGTGGTTGAACTATTCAGTGGCACCACCCTGAGGGGCAGCCTGTTGACATCCCTTCATTAGCAGCTGGAGAGATGGGAGGAAACAGTAAGACTGAGTTCAGTCATGAATTATCATGTCATGAATTATCAGTCATGATAATGGCAGCTGATGCCAGTGAGGCTGTTCTTACCTTGCATCCTCAGCAATGTGTAGGCGGTGTGTGGGAGCTCTGTGGGATTCTGATGGCTACATTCCTTTTGAGTTTATAATGAGATAAAGGATGGGTTTGAGACACTTTGTAACTTGTGGTGTTTTGAGTTTGCATTTTTTTGAAATTCATACCTAGCCATAAAGATGGGGTTTTATTCAATCCTGCTTGTGTTCTTGGAGCAAACCTGATTTTCTACTTCCGCACAACATGTTGGCAGTTGCGTTTTGGTCCCCTTGCCCTTTTTCACCTTATAAGGGAGAATGCCCACTCTGTTCACACAGGTTTCGTAAATAATAAAGAGACAGTACAAGCACTATATAAACAAGTGCTATTTGGGGCAAAAGTGACCAGAAGGTGTTACTGGGTCTGATACAGTTCTGTGGCTGACATTTGGTTCATTTAGGAAATGCAGCAACCACTTATTTACATTTTTATAATGTTCTCATAAATGAGGCTTTGACAGGAAGTTAGTAATTCGATTTGTGAGTGTTGTTTTATGATAAGGAAATAGAGCTTAAAGGAAATAACTGCCTCCCCTGGGAGAAACTTGCTGGAAGGTGGCAGCTGCTCCAAAGTGAAGCTGTGAATCTACAGCGTTTCTGGGGTTTTGTATTTCTTTGTTCAATACTCTCAGACCAAGTTCTTTCAGCTATTCCACACGAGGAGGAATTGGCTATCAAATTCACCTGTGTGGTCTGGTTGGTGCTGTGTCAGACGGCCCCTTTAAACAGTCTGGTCCGAGATGGAACACGGAGCTTTGCAAGAAACCACCAGGCAGTGGGAGTTTTGGCAGCTTTGCAATAAACAGTAGATAGTCAGTTTTTTTCAGGAGAAGTGATAGTCGCACAGGGGTGTTGGAGGGGGTGGGTGTAGCGGACTAGCTGCAAGCAAGCAGCTTGAGCTTAAAATCACGAGCCTTGTGACCAGATGCCAAGGGATGGGAAAAGGAAAGGAGTTACCACAACAGTGAGTTTTCCCACATTCTCTAAACTCTTATTGAGGAAGAAGAGTAAAGATGAAGTCAAACGACCACCCAACAGTGACCCCAGTAGTGAAACTGGGCATTTGCGAAGTTAATTGGACGGTGGAGTTTGGAGCCGTCCACACACACGTACTGGCCATACGTTATGTGAGGGGCGGCTTTAACCTCTGCTATAAAGGCAGTGCTGCTTGGGCACAGAGACGAGGCAGCTACACGGCACAACGAGGACCACGTTGCCTCCATGGGGACACCCACAAGGGTCCAGTGACTACCAATGCCTCTCCTCTAAAACAATCCATGCTGGGGACGCTGCGGATTCAGACATCAATGGCTAGCCTAGGGTCAGTACGTATATGAAGCAAGGTAACTTTCCCATTCCCTTTCTCCCCTTAATCCATCCTTATGAATTGCACTTGGACAGAAGGGAACGCTTATTCTGCCTCACAAGGAAATTCTGCCCTTGAATGCCCACAGGGTGCCTTGCTAGTTGTCTTAATCGTAGTAGCAGTAATTCCAGTTGTGATACTTCGGAAGCCCCAATTCTAACAGTCTGTTAGACGTTTAGGCGTTTAGTCTGTTTTTAAATAAAATAAACTCTGTTATACTTGTGTGCCTGTTTGTGCGCATATCTGTGATTTTAGTCAGCCCGGGATCCTTCGGACCTACAAGACCTACAGGGGACGTACAAGGGACCTACAAGATCCCTATGTGGGATTTTGAGGTATCAGAGTGATACAGCAATGTACTGAAATCACAACACAAGCATAATTTAGCAATTGCGATACGCAGTTGAATCACAATGCAAGTGTGATTCTTATTACCCATTTCTGTGTGCTCACTGTCATGACATGGAGCATCCCCAGTCACGATGGAACATGGGCGTTGAAGCCAGCTCAAGCCCATTGCTCTTTTCAAAGCCTAAATACTTTATTGGTTGTCCAGTTTTTATACTTGTGTGTTGGGCTGCACCACATATTCCCACTCCCATGCTGGTCTGGCTAGCTCAGGAAGCCATTCTTTGTGAATTGTCATGGGGAACCTGACGAGTCACAGCTGCAGTTGTCTTCTCTAAAACTAAGGTTACCCTCCAGTCTCCCTGATGTTGAGGAAAATGGAGCTTTTTCTAACGTCATATTCTTCCCCGAGATCATTGGCATTTTGCCCTTCTTCTCTGAGCTGTCCTGCACTGATGGGGTGTGCTGATAGGTCACAGCCTGTCATTCAGTTGACATGGTATTTTGTTCTACTTGCTAAAATCAGGCCCCCGCCACAGCTAACGTGATTGCCTGCAGATGAAGGCCTGCTAGAAGTGAGAGAAAACCCCCTCTAAAGAACTGCGGGAAGTAGCCGTACTGTGAATTTACATGTGGCTTATGCAGTGATCAAGGAAGGAGAAAACACACTTTCAGTTCTGTGGTTCTGAGCAAAGTACGTTCTCACGTGCCTGCGGCAGGGTGGCTGATAGGTCTTGCACATAGTTGTGGCCACAGGACTGAGCAGTAAGAAGGAAGCTGGACCTGCAGTTTTCTGCCTCTGTTTTCCCTCTGTAGCACAGCTTGGAAAAGGGTGTGCTCTCCTTTCCCTCCCGGTTCAGAAGAGCGGAAGGCTGGGCCCTGGGCCCTATGCCAGTGCGTGCCAACAGCCTGGGCTCGCTGGCCGCTCCCCCAGCCCGGGCGCTGCGGGTTAGGAGCGAGGGGAGGGCTTTTACTGCAGGGACCTGCTGCAGCTCGGCTGCAGACTGCTCCCCAGCAGACCCTGAAAGGAGAGACTATCCCGCTGAGTCCCAGAGCTGCTGGGAACATCCAGAGGCCCTGC
>NW_010413485.1:0-1946 GCF_000710305.1 Buceros rhinoceros silvestris
ACAAACAGGAGAACATTTCTCAAACTGCTACGTTCCACCCCTTATTCCATACCATGTATATTATGCAGATCTCTAAAGCAATGCATGATACAGAAATTTACAGCATGAGACTCTGGTTCAGGGTTTTTCAGCCAGAGTTAAATTCCCCTGTGGTACCCAGTGGACTTTACCATCTTCCTGCATCACCCACCAGGTGTGTTCAGGGCCTTGGGCTGAGACAACACCACGGTGGGTGTGTCTGGGCTTGCAGCAGAGGAAACCCAGACAGCTTTTCCCAGCAGATTACTTTCACATACCACGGGGACTCTATCCCCCTCTAGAGTATGTAAAAGGTCTGATTGGGCAGGGCCAGCTCAATTAATTGATCCCCTCGTGTTCACTTGTCAGGTGGCTTCTGCCAGATTCTAATCCCAATTTCTGAAAGTTCTGCCACCCAGTGCCTTCAGGGTGGTTTTCAGCAAGCCATTATAACGCTCTATTTTACCGGAGGGTGGTGCATGGTATGGAATGTGATAAATCCGTTTGATACCATGTTCTTTGGCGCAACTGGCCAACAGATTGTTTTTGAAATGAGTCCCATTATCAGACTCAATTTTTCCTGGAGTTCTGTGTCGCCACAAGATCTGCCTTTCCAGGCCCAGAATGGTATTATGGGCAGTGGCATGAGGCACGGAATAGGTTTCAAGCCATCCGGTGCTTGCTTCCACCATTGTCAGAACACGGCACTTATCCTGGTGAGTTCAAGGGAGAGTGATGTAATCAGTCTGCCAGGCCTCTCCATACTTGTACTTCGACCACCGTCCATTGTACCATAAAGGTTTTAACCTTTTGGCCTGTTTAATTGAAGCACAAATCTTACAGTCATGGATAACCTGATTAATAGCATCCATTGTTAGATCCACCCCTCGGTCACGAGCCCATCAGTATGTAGCATCTCTTCCCTGGTGACCAGAAGAGTCATGTGCCCACCGAGCAAGGATGAATTCACCTTTGTGTTCCCAGTCCAGATCTATCTGGAACACTCTGGCAGCTTTGTCTACCTGGTGGTTATTCTTGTGTTCCTTGGTGGCTCTGCTTTTGGTTACATGAGTGTCTATGTGCCTTACCTTCACCGCCAGCCTTTTCAGTCGAGCAGCAATGTCTTGCCACAGAGTGGCAGCCCAATTTCTGAAAGTTCTGCCACCCAGTGCCTTCAGGGTGGTTTTCAGCAAGCCATTATAACGCTCTATTTTACCGGAGGGTGGTGCATGGTATGGAATGTGATAAATCCGTTTGATACCATGTTCTTTGGCGCAACTGGCCAACAGATTGTTTTTGAAATGAGTCCCATTATCAGACTCAATTTTTCCTGGAGTTCTGTGTCGCCACAAGATCTGCCTTTCCAGGCCCAGAATGGTATTATGGGCAGTGGCATGAGGCACGGAATAGGTTTCAAGCCATCCGGTGCTTGCTTCCACCATTGTCAGAACACGGCACTTATCCTGGTGAGTTCAAGGGAGAGTGATGTAATCAGTCTGCCAGGCCTCTCCATACTTGTACTTCGACCACCGTCCATTGTACCATAAAGGTTTTAACCTTTTGGCCTGTTTAATTGAAGCACAAATCTTACAGTCATGGATAACCTGATTAATAGCATCCATTGTTAGATCCACCCCTCGGTCACGAGCCCATCAGTATGTAGCATCTCTTCCCTGGTGACCAGAAGAGTCATGTGCCCACCGAGCAAGGATGAATTCACCTTTGTGTTCCCAGTCCAGATCTATCTGGAACACTCTGGCAGCTTTGTCTACCTGGTGGTTATTCTTGTGTTCCTTGGTGGCTCTGCTTTTGGTTACATGAGTGTCTATGTGCCTTACCTTCACCGCCAGCCTTTTCAGTCGAGCAGCAATGTCTTGCCACAGAGTGGCAGCCCCAAAAGGGTTACCCTTACCCTGCCACTTTTCACT
>NW_010413485.1:2336-3794 GCF_000710305.1 Buceros rhinoceros silvestris
CGGTGAAGAGAGCGTATTGCTTCTCCTGGTCTGAGAGGTCCTTGTGTGGGGCTGCTTCGTCAGTACGAGTGACTATCTCATTTGGTGGCATCCCAAAATCTTCACCTGCAGGCCAGTTTGTGATTGCTCCTACAGTACCTGGGTGACCAGAGTTACACCTTTCGTAGCTCTCTGTACAGTCAGGGCGGTCCACTTACTCCAGGTAGTATCTGTGATGTGATGGGTAGATGCTATCTTCCCTTTGAACATCCAGCCTAGGACTGGCAGTCTGGGGACTAGGAGGAGCTGTGCCTCAGCGCCAGTTACTTCTGAAGCAGCTCTAACTCCCTCATAGGCAGCCAGTATCTCCTGCTCAGTAGGAGTATAATTGAGTTCTGAGCCTCTATATCCCCAACTCCAAAATCCTAGGGGTTGACCACGGGTTTCTCCTTCTCCTTCTGCCAAAGGCTCTGGGTAGAATAACAGTCCCCAGCTGAAGTGTACAGGATGTTCTTAATCTCTGGTCCTGTTCGCACAAGTCCCAGGGCCGTAGCGTGTACTATTTCCCTTTTGATTAACTCAAAGGCATGTTGCTGGTCAGAGCCCCAGGTGAAATAATTTTTCTTCTGGGTGACAGTATAGAGAGGTTTACCTATCTGGCTATACCCAGGTATGTGCATCCTCCAGAAACCTATGAGTCCCAAGAAAGACTGTGTCTCTTTCTTGTTGGTAGGTGGAGACATGGCTGTGATCTTATTGACCACGTCTGTGGGGATGTGGCGATGTCCATCCTGACATTTAACCCCCCAAAATGGATTTCTTGGACAGGTCCCTTGACCATACTTCTCTTAATAGAGAAACCAGCATCCAGCAAAATGCGGATTATCTTCCTACCTTTCTCATAGTTCTCTTCTGCCGTGTCACCCCATACAATGATGTCATCGATGTACTGAAGATATTTGGGTGCTCAAGCGTAGCCTGGATCAGCCTGTGATGGATGGTTGGGCTGTGCTTCCACCCCTGGGACAGTCGAGTCCAGGTATACTGGACACCCCTCCAGGTGAACGCAAACTGTGCCCTGCACTCAGGTGCTGTGGGGATGGAAAAGAAAGCGTTAGCAACCTCTATAGTGGCATACCACTTTGCTGCCTTCGACTCTAGTTCATGCTGAAGCTCTAAGATACCGGGAACAGCAGCGCTCATCGGTGGCATCACTTTGTTCAGGCCACAATAATCCACTGTCAGTCTCCGTTCCCCGTTGGTCTTCTGCACAGGCCATATAGGGCTGTTGAAAGGTGAGCGAGATCAGCTGATGACATCTCGTCTCTGCAACTCTCGAATCATCTCCTCTATGGGGCGCAGAGAGTCTTGGCTGGTCCGATATTACTGGTGGTGAACTATGGAGGATGCAGTAGGCAACTTTTGATCTTCCACCTTCATTCGGCTTACAACAAAAGGATCATCCAAAAGTTCGGCTGG
>NW_010413486.1:0-764 GCF_000710305.1 Buceros rhinoceros silvestris
CAGGAATGGGATGACTTTGTAAACATGATTCTAGCTAAGATAAGCAACAGGAGTATTCAGATTCAAATGTATTTCTGAGAGCTAATCATCTAGTGGAGGTTTTAAGGTAAGAAACCTATAAATATGGTGTTGACTCTATGGTACTTTTACTGCTTATTTGGTGCTTTGGATTTGAACTAAATCCGAATGAGGTATGATCTTTTTGTTCTTTGGAGCTTTTTGGCGTGGCTTTGTTTGAGCAGCTTTTGTAATATGGTGTTTTGTGACTCACCTTGAAAGTTTTGCCAAATAGATGTTATAAAATTAACTTAAGGGAAGGAACAGAGGAAGAGGTGTAAATCTATATATGGAACAGTGACTAATGAATTAAGAAAATGTGGTGTGCTTTTTTTAAAGTACATTCCCCCGTGCCCTCTAAGATCCCTGTTTTTTCCTGCATATTAAATTAAAAGCAGTTTTTCGCCTTTGCTTGTGAAGACATTTGCTACCTTTCCTGCAGGTGTCACCTCTTATTTCCAGTCTGGTTTCCTGCAGTGAGCTCTGCTCAGACTGAAGGAAATAGCAAGTAGCACAAAACATCACTTTCTGCTTAACGTAAAACATTTTGATCTCTTCTGTCCTTACAAGGTAGCATCAAATACCTGTCGGTGTAGAGATTTTACTCAATACTTCCTATTTCAGGTCTTCTCTTATTCTGAAGGGAAGGGTCTGGCACAGACTGAAAGAAATAGCAAGTAGCACAAAACATCACTTTCTGCTTAACG
>NW_010413487.1:0-337 GCF_000710305.1 Buceros rhinoceros silvestris
AAATTGTGTTTAATCACAAACCTGCCACCGGGGTTACGTTCCTGGGTGCTTTAGGCTCTGCTGGCTGGGAAGGGGTCGTGTTCCTCTGGATTTTGTAACTTTACGTGGGGCCCTCCTAAAAATCGTTAAATCTGGGTGTGTTTGTGCCGGGCGCGGGGAGAGGCTGGGTTTTGTGGGGGGGGGAAGGGTGGACACTGTAAGAGGACGTTTTTTTCCCCCAGGCTTTATGAGCGGTGGGGATGGGGACTGCCCGGTGCCATGTTTGCCCAAGAACGATATTTTTATTGTCTGAGTAATAATTTTGACAGGCTGACTGTGTAAACAGCAGTGCAGGGGG
>NW_010413487.1:494-9462 GCF_000710305.1 Buceros rhinoceros silvestris
GTCCACCCAGAGCCACAGGTTTCACCACCCGCTCGGATATTGGCCCTGCGCGCGATGCCAACGACCCAGTGGACGATCGTCATGCGCCGCCGGGCAAGAGAACTGTTGGGGATCAGATGAAAAAGAACCAGACGGCTGACGATGACGACGAGGACCTGAACGACACCAATTACGATGAGGTGACAAGATTCGTGTCATCCTGGAGATAGTTTTTCTCCAAGTGGAAAGCCAGGATTTCCTGTAGTTCCCAAGCAGCGCCTCCCTTGTTTCTTTTCCTTTTAGTTGAGACTCACTATACATCATGGCATAGTGCTTCCAGATTTTTGTGTGGAATCGATCCACGTGTTGTGGTTTAATTATCCACACAGAGACCTGAGAGCAGTGGGAAGAGACCTGTAAATAAAATAGTGGCTGCGGTCCTTTGGGGGATGGATTTTGTGTTCCCCTGCACAAATCTAGGCTGCTGTGCTCTGACGTGTTCGTCTTTACGAGGCCTGTGTGGTCTCTCGTGTTTAAACCCCGCGCAGGTTGGTTATGTGTTGGGTTACTCTTGGTGTTTGCTTTCAGCAGTTGAAAAAAAAAAAAGTGGTTAATGGGAGGAAGTGGTCGTTCGATACTGGGATCTCATTTATCACTTAGTGATCTGGAAAGTGAAGCAGTTTAGAAGCAACTTTGCTTTTCAGCTGCTGTGGGAGGATAAGCACAGGGGGCGGCTGTGACTGAGGGGTGTGTTAGTCTGACGCTGTCAGGACCAGCCTGCTCGTGCTTTGTCGTTGTTCTGCAGCAGGAACATCACAGGAGCTTTAAGCTGAGGATGCTGCTTTGGTTTTCCATTTTTCCCTCCCTCTCTCTCCACGTCTGTAGTTCAATGGCTATGCTGGGAGCCTGTTCTCAAGCGGCCCCTACGAGAAGGATGATGAGGAAGCAGACGCCATTTATGCAGCTTTGGACAAGAGGATGGATGAACGCAGGAAGGAGCGGAGGTAGGATGGGTCACAACCCCAGCACGGTGCCAGTTAGTTTGGGCTTTAGAGTTTTCCTCCACTTCTTCCATTTCCCAGTTCAGGTTCTGTCCGTGTCTGCTGGGTGCGTGTTCAGAGGTTTTTGCAGTTCTGGTGTGTTGTGATGTCGAAGCCTTGGTGCTGTGGCTCCAGGTTTTACGGGTGGTGGGTGTTCTGCACAACTCAGAGCTGATGTGGGTGAATCGCTGATTAATATTCTCTGTAGTTCGTTAAGGTGATGCAGGGAGATGCTGAGGGGCTGGTTTTGACACCCCAGCACACTGGGAAGCGTTAGAAAAGTCATGTCATGTGGGTCTGGTAAACCAGTGAACTGACTGAACTCATCACAGGTAAGAGGATGTTAGAGCCTGGAGCTCCCTTGCTTGGAGACATCTGGTTTTACCCCATAATATTGTCTTATATGTCACGGTGATGATCTAAGCTTGGAGCAATTGCTTTTTGTTATGCCTTAGCTCTGATCAAACAGATTTTTTTGTAGTACCAACACTTGGTTTAGCTGGGCGTTACTTGGAGCATAACCTCAGAACTCCTTTTCCCAAGGGAACAACGAGAAAAAGAGGAGATAGAAAAATACCGCATGGAGCGACCCAAAATCCAGCAGCAGTTCTCAGACTTGAAAGTAAGAAAACACTGTCTGAAATATGACTTTTCTCTCCCGAGAGGTGGATGTGTGGTGTTCTGCATTTCTTTACTCAGATTTTGTGTGAGCAAACAAGTCCTCTGTCACTCTCCAGATTAGAATGACTTTTGGTTGGAAAAATAAGTAAAGGACTACGAAGCTGGCAGCAGGTGGGGCTGAGCCCATGGGGCTGGAGCCCTCTCAAGCCCTGCAGTGTAATTTGCAGTCAGTTGCCGATTTAAATGCCAGTGGTGATGGCACCTGCAGCAAATGATGAAGGAATATTGTCCCTGCTGGCGGCGGCACTCAGTTGCACTCTGATGGCAGCGAGGGGTTATAAACTGCTTTTCAGGGGTGTGGCAGAACACAGAGGTTCTGCATGTTGAGCACTTCTCTGGTGGATGCACAAGGCAGTGAAATTTATGCCAATTTTGATACTTGGCCTTTGTTTTGTGCTTTTTGGGGCTTCATGTCAGTTCTGGAGAAGGTGCTGCACCTCTGTCTTTGGGGGACTGGGAGCGTGTGGGCAGTGGAGCAGCATCTCCTGCCCCTAGAGCTCCTTGTAAATAAATGTATTGTTTAAACTATTGTCTGATCAGTAATAAACCACTCAATGCTGCAGGCACAGAGAGTAAACTGAATATTTGCAGCACTGAATTCAATGACAAAATTGATTTGGAATCTCATTCTGGACTAAAACTAAATTCTAATTAAATGCATCTAAGTTCTGTACATCGGATTAGAAAATAATCTAGTCTTTGGCCTTTAAGTCTTTAATCTGAATTTGTTCAAGAAAAAAAGATATATTAAGGAATAAGAGCAGTTAAAGAACAAAATTCTACAAGTAATGATGGCAACTGCTGTTTGAATAGCGGAAGCTGGCGGAGGTCACGGAGGAGGAGTGGCTCAGTATTCCCGAAGTGGGCGATGCCAGGAACAAGCGTCAGAGGAACCCGCGGTACGAGAAGCTGACTCCAGTACCCGACAGCTTCTTTGCAAAGCACTTGCAGTCGGGGGAGAACCACACATCGGTGGACCCACGCCAGACGGTGAGTACGAAGGTGTGATCCCTGCTGTGGAGACCAGGGTTAAACTGTGCATTTGTTAGTGGGAGCTGGAAAAAAAAAAAAGATCCTTGACCCCAAAACTCGGTGTAGTTGGTGAGTCTGTCAAAGTAGTTGCTGGGTGTTAAACTCCGCGGCTTGCCAGAGCCTTTCAGCTCACACCCATTGCCAGAGACAGCTCAGGGACAGGCAGGGACAGCCTGGTTCTGTTTAAAAATGGAAGAAAGTGTTTCTTCTCCTTTCCTCTGGCTGGTGTTGGGTGGTGTTGGGTTTTGGTGAGCGTAACCAACATCTTCATGCAAAAATGAAGCAGAAAACACAGCTCAATTTCACCTAATGGTTTGCTCAGCCGCGGAGTGATTGTGTTGAAAATTGTTTGCCTTCAACTGAAAATTAAATGATTCAGCTTGTTGCTACGTGGCTGCAGGCTACTGGGGTCCTGCTGTTCCAGGAGAAACCGACTGGCCCTGGCCTGGCACCAGACGTCCCTGGGACATGCTCGGTTTAGACGCTTGTGCTGAGACTTTTCACTTGTTTCTTGTTACGTGATTCACTGACTTGACTAATCTACAGATTCCCAAAACCTGTATGAGAAATGTTTTGTGTTCAGGGTAGCTGTAGTTTTAGAGATACGTGCAGGGTTTGGGTGTCTCTGCCCTGCAGAAGAGCAGAGCAGCCACAGCCTGAATTATCTGTGAAATCTCAGGTGTTACGAAGGAATTTCTCTCGCTCTTGTTTTCAGCAATTTGGTGGGTTGAACACTCCGTATCCAGGGGGATTGAATACCCCGTACCCAGGAGGAATGACACCAGGCCTGATGACTCCTGGGACGGGCGAGTTGGATATGAGGAAGATTGGCCAAGCCAGGAACACCTTGATGGATATGAGGCTGAGCCAGGTGAGGATGCTGGAAGGGGGCTTTCTCACGGGTGTACCCGGGGTTGGTGTCATGCTGCTATGCAGGAGCTGGGTTTAGAAAGGTCTTTCATTCTCCTGGGTGTAGGGATGCAGCAGAATGCTGAAAAACTACTCTTAGGTTGTCATTGTTATCTGTTCCTTTTCATTGATTTTTCCCCATCTAAATCTAGTTTAAACTAAAAAGAGGGGCTTTAGCTGGTGGGGCTGCAAGACCTTTCCGTGACTGAAAGCCAAGCTGCTCGTTTTCTGCATTTTTGGTGGTGCTCAATTTTTAAATGTTAAAGTTGTGTTGTTTAGAAGTGGGAAAAGGCGAATAAGTCAGGCTTTGTGTTTTCCTCCTCTCTGTTTTGGTAACAGATAAATGTGGAGGATTTTTTTGTCTAGCAGAAGTGTCTTCTCCAGTCTTTGGTGTGTGCAGGCAGACTAGGGGGCTGAGAATGGTCATTTCAGCTGACCCGTTGGGGTTGTCCCGGCCTGTCCCAGGCTGCCCAGGGCAGTGGTGGAGTCCCCATCCCTGGAGGGGTTTCCCAGCCCTGTGGAGGTGCTGCTGAGGGACAGGGGTCACTGGGGACCTGGCAGTGCTGGGGGAACGGGGGGACTTGAGATGCTTGAAGGTCTTTTTCAGTCAAAACAATTCTGTGACTTTCCCAGGTGTCAGACTCTGTGAGTGGCCAGACGGTGGTGGACCCCAAAGGATATTTGACAGACTTGAATTCGATGATTCCCACACATGGAGGAGATATCAAGTAAGTTTAAGAAGGATTAAGTGGTTTATCCTCTTAGCACTGGCTGTGATCCTGCGTATCAATGGAAATCTGTCTGAGTGGGTGGCTTTCAGCTGGCTTTTAATTTGTAAAAGCTGCTTGGTAAATTTTTGGGGGTGAATTCTTTTACTGTGAGAGCTGGGATAACCTTTCAGCTGATGTATACAGTGTCTGACCTGGATGCATCAGTTGTGGGGGTTGTTTCTGTTCTATCCCGGACTAAGGTGCTGGAATGACAGCAGAGTGTGGCTGCCTGGAGTCAGGAAATAACCCCTGTACTGCTAATTTAGGCTTGATTGACGGCGTCTGAAAACCTTTTTAACCTGAAGTTTGACACCTGTTTCATCAAGAATTGCCATTTAAGTCAAAGCAATATCTGCAAGTGTTGATGCTAATACTTGCCTGAAATCAGTGCTTGTGCTTATTATCAGCTTCCAGCTGCAAGTGCCCAGCTGTGATTCCTAAAAATCTTTTTTAAATACTTGCCTGGTTTCACTGTGATCTCGCTGTGTTAGGATGTATTTTTAAGCTTGTTTTGGTAGTATGTAGTTTGTGTCACCAGTAAGGCAGTGTTTCAGGTTGCAGTTACTGTGCATCTGAGTGTGGCTGTGGGAAACTGACTGTAAACTGATTCAGGAGAATTGTTTGCCTTCATGCTGAAAGTTTCCCTGCTTATCTTTCCTCCTCCCTTAGCGACATCAAGAAAGCCCGTTTGCTCCTGAAATCTGTACGAGAGACCAATCCTCATCACCCGCCAGCCTGGATAGCGTCAGCCCGGCTGGAGGAGGTCACTGGCAAACTCCAAGTGGCTCGAAACCTCATCATGAAAGGAACAGAGATGTGCCCCAAGGTCAGAACTGCTTCGCTTCCGTGCTGGTCCTTGAAGAACAGGGCAAGAGGTTGTAGTTATGAGTACCGGCATCTCTGTAAGGCTTATGTCAGGCTGTAGCTGGTATACCTTCACTGTCTGCAAGGTTAAAAGAACACATTTAGCTAGAAGCTCTAGTGCTAAATTTTTGTTTTGATGTAAAGGAAGATCGTTTCTTCTCCCTGACAGAGTGAAGATGTTTGGTTAGAAGCTGCTCGGCTTCAGCCTGGGGATACAGCCAAGGCCGTTGTGGCCCAAGCTGTCCGCCACCTCCCGCAGTCAGTCCGGATCTACATCAGAGCAGCAGAGCTGGAGACAGACATCCGTGCCAAGAAACGCGTCCTTAGGAAAGGTGAGAGCTCCGCAGGGTCAGGAGCAGAGTCTGAGTCTCCCTCTGTTCGTGCTGCGTTGTGTGTTGTTCAGGATTGTCTGTAACTTGCTGCTGTGGAGTCAAGGAGTTGTTGAAGTGTTTGTAGAACATCCTTCAGCAGAAAGCTGAAGTTAACGTTGAAGATGCTCCGTTTTTATAACGGGAGACTCAGCATGGTTAGGGTTGCCAGTTTTGAAGATCCTACAGAGGATCCTAAAAGAGGCTTTGTCCAGCCAGTGTTGTACTGGAGAGGATGCACTTACTGCTTGTATGGGGAAAAGCCCTTGGCTCTCCAAAACCTGTTTCTAATTAACATTATTAAGTAAGTTTTTTATTTTCTGATTTTAAGTTCTCATTGTTGAAGCAAGAGCTCAGATAAGTACCATCCCCTCCCTTCTCTCTTGCAGAAAATTCAGTCTGTAACAGGACAAAGCCTTTACTGTATCATCTTTAAAAACTGTCATGCTCTTCGAGGAAATGACTTTGTCAATGCTTGATGTGATTGTTTTGCCTCTGTAGCTCTCGAGCACGTTCCGAACTCGGTGCGTTTGTGGAAGGCAGCCGTGGAGTTAGAAGAACCTGAGGACGCCAGGATCATGCTGAGCCGGGCTGTGGAGTGCTGTCCCACTAGCGTCGAAGTAAGATCTAAAAGAGTAGAATAAAGCAACCCCTTGCATGCCACTTTAGCTTCGAAATCAAAAGGCAAAGCGAGTCCCATGTGCTTTTGTACCACACACTTGATGCCACCGTGAGAAGGGTGTGATGAGCAGTGGGTGGTGCTTTTTTCTCCAGAGTTAATTGTCTTGTGGTCATTACAGGGCTCGTTTTGCCGTGCAGTCGTTACGTTAGCTACGCCAGCGTACCCCTGTGCTGCTGCAGCCAGCTGGCCAGTTCACATTCAGAGCCTCGATGGCTGTGAGGGCAAGCGTTTGTGTAGCCTGGGCAATGTCAAACCAAACCTGCTTGTTTCTGAAATGCTGAACCAGAGTGTAACATTGAGCTGTTTAAAAGGTGATGTGACAGAAAATAGAGTGTAGCAGCCCAGCAAATGGAGATGATACCTTGGAGGTGATGAGGATCAAGCTCTAAGGGCAGTAGCAGACTCTGTGCTGTTTCCTCATGGTGTTCTGGAGCTTGTGCTTGTGCTGCTTGAGGACAGATGCCAACCAGTAGCAAACAGCACAGAGCTGCTTATCTCTTCGGGCCAACTCTGCCATACGGCGGCGTTGTCGTCTCCTTGTTCTAATCTAAAATACATCTTCTGTTACTTCCGCAGCTGTGGCTTGCGCTGGCAAGGCTGGAGACGTATGAAAACGCTCGTAAAGTCCTTAACAAAGCCCGCGAGAACATTCCGACAGATCGTCACATCTGGATTACTGCTGCCAAGCTGGAGGAAGCCAATGGAAACACCCAGATGGTGGAGAAAATTATCGACAGGGCCATCACATCTCTGAGGGCGAACGGTGTGGAGATCAACAGGGAGCAGTGGATACAGGTATTTTATCAGTCATGGTTAGAGACCCTGGCGAACTCCTCGGGGTCTGTTTTGAAGGCCAGCCATGCAAGATATTGTAGGGTCTAGTAATTTAGCGCTGGGTTTATCAGCAGAGATCCCCGTAAAGGCACAAGAGGTGAGACTGAAAAACTGAGGAGAGCCAAGACTACAAGCAATAGACTGGGGTAAAGCTGCGTGTGTCGAGCTGGGGAATGTCTGGTTTGCTTCTGTCTTGGCCTATAACCAGCTGCAAGTTGAAGCAGCTGCTGCTCTAAGTAGGACAGAGGCGTTAAGCCTCCGCTGAAGGATTTATTTTTTACATGTATTTTTTACATGTGTCTTGTCTGGCTTAAAAGGTGTCT
Source organism: Buceros rhinoceros silvestris (assembly GCF_000710305.1). Lineage (NCBI taxonomy): Eukaryota > Metazoa > Chordata > Aves > Bucerotiformes > Bucerotidae > Buceros > Buceros rhinoceros. Next base: position 7,977 of record NW_010413487.1, read on the forward strand.
GTTTGCCAAAGAAGTCTTTGTCAGATAGTGCTGTAAGGAGCTGGCACAAATATTCCGTAATGGCTTGATGCTCAGGTTAAAAGAGCCTCCTTGTGCCTGAGTGTGTACTGCGCTTTGTTTAAATCTTTAAACCAGTTTACTACTAAAATCGCAGTGGATCAAGGCAGCAAAACGCTCTTGGCAGGCTGCTTCAAAGAGTATTGATAATGAACGACATATTTCATGTTAAACAGATACACTCGTTAACACCTAAAAAATTGTACCTTTCTTTACAGCAGTAAAACAGTTTAACAGTTTAAACAGCTTCTATTTAAACTCCCCCCCCACCACCCGCCCCAACATCTGCACCGCCGTCTTCTCGAGTTCCTTCCCAGGGTAGAACTGTTCCTTTGCTGAGGCCTGTTCAACAAGTTCGAGCAAGACACGCTAGGCTTTCTGAAAGCTCTGTATGCCAGAAATCTGCTCTTTTCCACGCATGCTCTTCCATGAGAGCCTTTGCACCTTTAGCTTAACTCTGGTTGAGGGGATTTTCATTTAAATTGGTTATTGCTTAGCCCTCGTTGGCCCTTAAGAATCAACCCAAAGCTGAAGGAAGGTCAGTAGCTTTGATGTTACAACTCTTCTCAAACTCTTGATGGTTTTTCTTGGCCAGGTCCTTGCTGGGCCCAGCCTGGGGCAGGCCAGTGGAGCTGGAAGAGGAGACCTTCCAGGCTGGAAAGGTCACACCTCGTCACGTTTAACTCCATTTCAGTGGATGCAGTCAATGGGCTTTGTTTCTTAACTGACTTTTGACTGATTCGGTGTACAGGTCTAGCACCTTCCTTGCAGGTGGAGGCTCACCACTTAGTGTCAAGATGGGTTTGAGTAATATTTTGAATGTGGCAGTGACCCATGACGTCTCTGAAGGGAAAACAACTCCTTGTGCTGAGCTCTCACAGTGAGCAGGGCTTTGCTCTCCTTTCTAGGATGCTGAGGAATGCGATAAAGCTGGAAGCGTGGCCACGTGCCAGGCCATCATGCGAGCTGTGATTGGCATTGGGATTGAGGAAGAGGATCGGAAACACACCTGGATGGAGGATGCAGACAGTGTATGTCCAGCTGTGACGCTGGGTTTTGTTGGACTGGTTTGTTTTTTAGTGGGGGGAAATGGAACTGGAGCCTGGGCAATGGGAGTGGTTGTGATTCCCAGGGCACCTGCCCGTGTTTGGCCATTCTGCCTCTCAGGAGGTTATTGTATAGGTTGTTTGGTTTTGGTGTGGAGTTCTGTGTGTGTGACATCAACAGAGATTGAGGGGCTGGTTAAAGGAACTGGGAGATAAGTTTCAAAGCCTGAACATTGTAGCTCAGTAGTTGAGGTAAGACGGAACAGGGGAGCAGGTAGAAGTTTTACCTTTGCTTTAGGGGAACAGCTTGAAGCACTAAAAACTGAATTCTGTTTCAGCATGAGGAATGTTCACTTCACTGGCCTCAAATAGGGCTTTCAGCA
>NW_010413487.1:9545-12982 GCF_000710305.1 Buceros rhinoceros silvestris
AAGTGGGGTATGCTGCTGCACTTAAAAAATTAACAGTGAAGAGTAGACCCAAGACCTTTACACTCCCTCACTGATGTTTCAAGCTGGCCCGTGAGTGCCAGTCCCACTGAAAGGCCAGACAGACGCTTGAAAACTTCCTCCCTGCTTCCCTTTAAAAAGCTGGTACCAGCTGTTCTGTTGTACATAATGCCTCAACTCTCCTGTCACCCTGAGATACCAAGGTCTGTGTTAAATTCTGCGTTGTTCCTCACACTTGATTTCCATCCACCCTAAACTGACTCTCTTCTGACCTCTTTGTCCATAGTGCGTTGCCCATAATGCTCTGGAGTGTGCCCGAGCGATTTATGCCTACGCCTTGCAAGTTTTCCCCAGCAAGAAGAGCGTGTGGCTGCGAGCAGCCTACTTCGAAAAGAACCACGGGACAAGGTGCGTGTGCTGCTTAATCCTGGGGTGGAGGGTTCATCCTTGTTACGGGGGGGTGGACTGGGGAGGAAGAAAAGCTGCAGGATGATCCCTAAGGTGCAGAGCTGGGGGAAACTCGCTGGCTTTGTTTCCAAGTCTGACCTTCTTTGTTACGGTCAGGACATCTTCTAGGTTTTATGAAGTCATAAAAAGTTCTTGGCAATAGAGATTATGGAGTAAAAATAGTTACAAATAGGCAGGGAGAGACATCTTTGAGAAGGCATTTCTAGAAAAAATTGGGAATACAAGTCCCTTAAAAATACAGCACGTGTTTAATTTTCATGGATAGACTACCCCATCGCTGACGCTGTCCAGGCGTCTCTGGAGTTTTCTGATTAAACAGACTGTGAATGCGTTCCACGTCCTGAATTCACAGTGGTGTTCTGCTGTCACAGCTCCAGCCTCTTCTCTGAAGTTCATTCATAAAGCTTTACACATCTGAAACTTTCTGCCCAAACTTCAGAGTAAATCAACAGTCTGTATAATAGACCACTTATGCCCCTCACTATTTTATTATCCTCACTAAGGCCAACAGGGCTGTGGTGTGGAAGTGACTCCTGAGTTCTGCCTTTTTCAAGATCTTTTTCTTTTTTCTTTTTTTTTTTTTTTTTTTTTTTTTTTTTTTTTTTTTTTTTGAAGAAGTATCTCTTTGCTTTGTTGTTCTCTGTTTTGCGGTGGTGGCTGCCTTTTAAGTCCCTTGTTCTACCTGAAAAGTACATTTTCCAGAGAGAAAAGAAAAGAAATCAGTAAGATCAAGTCAGCTCCATCTAATAATACTGACAAACCTCCTGTCTCAGTTTCCACTAAGGTTTGTTAAGAAGAACGGCCCTTTCCGAGAGAAAGGAGCTGTTTGTGTGCGGGGTCTTTCTGCCGAGGCTATCGCTGCACGGGGTCTGAACAATGAGCTGTTTGTGGAGCGCCGATTTCAGAACCCTCGTGAAAAAAGGCCCCACCCTTTCCTCGTTGTGAAACGACTTATCAGGGTTTACAACGTTGGACTTTGCAACAATATTTATAACGTGGAGCGATAGTGGCAGCGGTGGGCGAGAGCTCGACCTCGGCGGTGGTTCGGATGGTTGTCACTTGCTCTTTCTTGTCGCAGAGAATCCTTGGAGGCCCTTTTGCAGAGAGCTGTTGCTCACTGTCCCAAAGCGGAAGTGCTCTGGCTCATGGGAGCCAAATCGAAGTGGCTGGCGGGAGATGTGCCAGCAGCCAGAAGCATTTTGGCCCTGGCTTTCCAGGTGGGTACGTTAGACTTGGGTGAGGGTGTGAAGTGCAGCTGGTAAAGAACACAGAGTGCATGTTCTCTGTCAACACCCGCCTCCTGCTGCCTTTCAGCGTGATGGGGGCTTCCGCTGCTCTTTGTTTGATGTAACAAAATGATCTCCTGTGACATATGATGGGGGCTTCCACTGCTCTTTGTTTTATGTGACAAAATGATCTCCTGTGACATAGTGGCAAGCTGGAAGCACGAGTGTATTAATCCTCTTTTCATAGAACCAGCCAGGTTCTGAGTTCACAAGCCATTAATTTTAGCTCCGTGGCTCCCACCAACCCCAGTCACAGATCAGAATCCCCTTGTCTGGGGTCACCTCTCTCCTCAGTGCAAAGGGTGGAGGTCTGCCCTCATCCGTGTGGTTACTGCACTGTGAAAGGCTGGGGCCAAACCCACTAATCCACAGCAAAATGAAGGGAATTGTCTGCTGGGTGCTGAAAAATGGGCAGAGCGCTGCAATTCTAACCCTAGAGTCAGGCTTAGAGCAGCACATCCAAATGGAGGGTCCTGAGATGGAAGCTAGAAGATACTTCCTGAATTTGTTCTTGGTGCTTTTTGTGACCATCCTGAAGACTTCTTGCCATGGTTGCCACTGGAATGACTTTTATTGGAAGCCTGTTCACAGACCTCAGTTGGGAATCTGAGCTTCAGGTTTTTTTGCTCAGGGATCGTAAATTGAAGGTCTCATTGTGGCAAACCCTATGATCTTTGCATAGTCTTTAAGCTGTAAGTTTAGAAGCTCAAGCATTAATGCTTTTCGATGATCGAGAAGCATCCAGCATCTGAGCTGGCATCTATCTTTGTGTCACGCATCTGTTTTGGAGAATTTCTATAAACTTCAAAGGTCAGAGCAGATTGGGAGGAGCTTGAACTGAAAAAAAAATCCTGGTGTGGATTGACAAAGCTCTGATTTCAATTTCAGTCTGGATCAAACGACGGATTAAATCTGCTGTTGATTCATTGTATGCATTTGTCTGTCATTTTATGTTCTCGCAGGCCAACCCCAACAGCGAGGAGATCTGGCTGGCTGCCGTCAAGCTCGAGTCGGAAAACAATGAATACGAAAGAGCGAGGAGGCTGCTGGCAAAGGCCCGCAGCAGTGCCCCCACTGCCAGGGTGAGGATGTGTGACGGGCAGAGGGGCTGAGACCTCTCTGGGCCGTGGGAGAGTTGGGACGGAAGAAGTTCCTTCGGATCTGCAGCCTTGGGGGTTGCCCCCGTGGCTCCCTGCCACCACCCAAAGGCCCGCAGCAGTGCCCCCACTGCCAGGGTGAGGATGTGTGACGGGCAGAGGGGCTGAGACCTCTCTGGGCCGTGGGAGAGTTGGGACGGAAGAAGTTCCTTCGGATCTGCAGCCTTGGGGGTTGACCCCGTGGCTCCCTGCCACCACCTCTCGCGGGCGTGTGGCCACTTTGCTGCTCCACTTCTCCAGCTAATTGCGACACAAAATCATGGCATGATGGGGGGAAGAAAGGCGAGGAGCGAGTGAAGGGTTTCAGGGTTTTTTTTAAACAAATGGCAAAAGTCAGGAAATTCCCAGTTTACAGCTATTTGTATAATGATCATGTTGCATAACAGCATGTCTTGGAAAAAAGAGCGAGAAAAGACTTTCACAGGAGACTCGCTCGTGCTTGCTGTGCTCCCCACAGCTCTGCTCGAGTGGCTGGTTTAAAATTAACCCCCTGGGTTCTCCCTTGAGT
>NW_010413487.1:13062-23340 GCF_000710305.1 Buceros rhinoceros silvestris
GGCTGTTTAAAGTTACACCCCTGGGTTCATCTCTAGAGTTACCTCTGGTATGACAAACTGTGTTCATACAGAACCATTTTAGCTTGTCCAAGTAAAATTACTGAGAGTTTGGTGTCCGTCCCCAGTTTGTGCTTCGTCCCAGCTCTTTTACACCACTCTCTGGCCAGGCAGGGAGCTCCTCTCCGGGTTGGGCGGGACCTCTGGCCTCAGACTCGATCCCTCTCTTGTGAAGTTGCAGGGGGATGAGTTTGGGAAAGGGGAGGAACGGGACCAGAGAGGAGTGGAACGGCCTATTTGCATTTACCTTTCTCATGGTTATCTGTTCCCACTGCAATTTAACGCTGGTGCTTACTGATTTTTTATTTTACTTCAGACTGTAGCTAGTCAGTAAGATTCTGGTGAATGTGTGAAGTGGGAACCCACTGCACTGACGGACTCATGGTTGTGATCAACAGCTCTGCTTCCTTCTCAGGTCTTCATGAAGTCGGTGAAGTTAGAATGGGTGCTTGGGAACATTGCTGCAGCCCAGGAGCTGTGTGAGGAAGCCCTGAAGCACTATGAGGATTTCCCCAAACTGTGGATGATGAAAGGACAGATCGAGGAACAAAAGGAGCTGGTGGAGAGGGCGCGGGAGGCTTATAATCAAGGGGTAAGGTGGACGGTCCAGCAAACTGGCTTTGTGCTGCTGCTATGAAAAGATGTCAAAATGGAGAGGGCTCTGTCCCAGACTAACCTGAGACATGATTTCTGTTCTCTCTGTTACTGGTTAAAACAAGAACAAAACAAACCTGAATTCGGACCTTGAAATAAGCAGCAAGAATTTCTCTTAGCCAGTATCTGTGTGCAAAATTCACTTTCTGGCTTGTGAGAGTTCGCTGTGCATTTGGCTCCTCACTGGGGCAGAAAAGTCGCTGCACAAGAATTCTCTAAGAGTGTGAAGACTAAAAGCAGAACTCTTAAAAGAAAATCCTCCAAATGAGCCCTCAGATACGCACTGTAAAGGGAGGTGGCCTACGGAGAGCTCGTGTCTCTTCAGCGGTAATCGGTGTCCTTGGCTGTGAACACTTCTGGGACCGAGATGGCAGCGGAAGAGCCAGAAAGGCAGTGATGTGGAAGCAGATTTCTGCCAGGGTCGATAGATCCTGATGATTTCTCAGGCTTCCACAGCAGGGGGTTTCCTGTGCACTCTGCTGCGTTTGGGAGTGGAAGAGCCCCCCGACTCGGGCCGGAGCCCAGAGTGTCGATGGGGTGTTGAGGGTGGTGTAGCCTTTCTCTTGCGTAGCCGATGCACCCCACTGTTTTGGATATAGGAGAAACTTCTGTGCTGTAAGGCTAACTAGGAGAAATTGAGTAACATCAGCAACTTTCTCTCTTCTAAACTGTCAGAGGGATGTAGGGGGAAGTTCTTTTCACAGGACTTACAAGATTATTTTCAATTCTACATATTACCATACTTTTTTTTTTTTACAACAGTTGAAAAAGTGCCCTCATTCCATACCCCTGTGGCTTCTGCTGTCCAGGCTGGAGGAGAAAGTTGGGCAGTTGACTAGAGCAAGAGCCATCTTGGAAAAGTCTCGCCTAAAGAATCCAAAGAACGCGGATCTCTGGTGAGTTGTGTGGAGATGAGCTGACCTTGGGCTGCAAAGCCAAAGCATTCTTCAGGGCAGTATTTTAGCTCTTTTTGGCCGTTTGAGCCTGGAGCTTATGACCATGCTCTAGATTTTCTTCTGGATGAACAACTTTTTTTTTCTACATACCGGAAATGCTGTGGTGATCCTGGCTAGTGTGTAGCTACTCTAAGGAGCTGGGGACTAGTTATTTCTTCACTAATAGTTGTAGTGCACAGAGCATGGAACCCCAGGGATCTGCCATTTCTGTTCCATCCCCTTTTCCGGGGTGTTTTTGATCTAGGCCATTACAGAATAAAGGTGGTCTTTATGATGGAGGGGGGAGGATGTCAGTCACCTCCATGTTCAGAGTATGGGCAAATGTTTCCAATTTCCAGTGACCTTCCCAGGACTTGCTGTTTTTCCGCATAATGACTGTGTTGTAAGTATCATCACCGAGTCTCTTCCTTCCCAGGTTGGAGTCTGTGCGATTGGAGTACAGAGCTGGGCTAAAGAACATTGCAAATACTCTGATGGCCAAGGCGCTGCAGTAATGCCCCAATTCAGGTGAGCTGGATCTCCTGTCTAGCTAAACCACTGTTGTTCTGCCTAGTTGATAAAGACACGTCTTTATCCAGGGTATCTGTCCTGGCCAGGCCTCTTTTTGGAGAGGGGTATCAGTCATCCTTCTGCCAACGCAATGCTGAGGGTCTTTGTGACTAATCCCAGCTGTGAGCGACTAATCCCCTCGCACCAGATTGGTGACAGCATTGGTGCTGGTTCCGTTTCACTGCAGTACCCCGTGTAGGATTGGGTCTGTGCTCCACGGTTTATGCCCAGGTTTACAGGCGGCTCTTCTCTGAAGCTGAAAGGAGTCTGCCCAGGTTTAAAATCGCAGAAAGCCTCTTGAGCGTCTGGTGTCTGGAAGTTTGATGGGAAAAGGCTGGATTTTCCCTGTCTCACGGGAGGGTATGATTGATTAGCCATGGGAGCCTTCCTGCTGTCGCTCTGCCTGCACTGGTTGCACTGCTGCCTGAGGGCTCAGTAACTTGTGCTGGCAGCGAGTTTCAGTCACAGTCATGATTAGGGGATCATGTACCATAAAGGTTTAGACCTGGTTTTTGATTGGTTTAACTCATTTAAGAAGAGGTAGATGGGTCATATAAAGTAATTCAGTGGGTTCTAACCAGCAGTGGAAGTGTTTGCCTTTTGGGATGGGAGGAGAAAGTGCATAATGCTCCCCTATTTTTTGGCAGAGTTGCGGGAAGACTTTTTTTAAACATGTTGACATCTCTGGAGAGGAGGTGTCACGTAACTGCAAAGTGTCATCCTCTACTGCAGGGTCTTTCTAGCTGCCCTTCAGGTTCGGTTTTGAAAGGTGTTTAATTGGCATCTACTAAAGCCCCAGTGACATCACTGGGAATTAAGTGACTTTTATGACATGATAAACTTGTTGCAAGGTGCTTACTACCTGCGTGGGTCAATGAAGCAGTGCCACCAAGTCCCACTTTGCTTTGTGAATGACCTAATGCTCAGTGAGCATTTGCCACCGCAGGCTCCTTCAGGGAATCCACCTGTTGCTATGGAAATGATCAGCAGGATCTCTGGTTGGTTAAAGAAAATCGCTTCCAACTCTATCTTCAAACTCCACAAACCAGAACAAAAGCCTGCAGGAGTTAGTCCATTAGACGCCTCCAGTTCATGTAAGCCAGAGACCTGTGTCCATCAATGGCTGGACTGACTCCCACGTGCTTATGGCTAATGTAGGCAGCTGCACAGAGTAAAATTGAGATGTGGTGGTGTTGGTGTCCTCAGCAGGCCTGAAAATAGACCTCAAAAATGTTCTTTGACCCTATGTATGAAAAGCAAGAAGAGCAGAGCTCTGCCCCTGTCTGTCCCTCGAGCTCGTGTGTATTCCTGTGGTGGAGTTTATGGGAAGCGAGAGCACGTTGATAGAGTCCTGGCAGGGACAAGCTTTCAGGCTTTGCTTTGAAGTGATCTGCAGGTATGGTTGGCTGACAGGAGGAAGCGAAGATTTCATGCTCCTCTGAGCGTATTTCCTTTGCTGCTTTTGGCAGTGAAAGCAACTAGGGATTAAACCCGGCTTTCTTGGACCTGCTCTGTCCTTCATCGTGCGTGTGGAGAGCCAGCATCAATAAGAGCATGGTGCTCTCTGGCACCCTTGAATCTGCTTCCACTGGGTGTTGCTTTACACCTTCTGGGAGTTGTTCTGCCACTGCAGTGACCTGTTCAGACAAATGGGTGACTTTCACTTCAGAAATGCTGCTCTGCCTGCCCCTGTTCCACCCCTGCAAGGCCTCGTCAGAAAGGCACGAGCTCCTGGTATAGCACCCACCAGCACAGGGAGTGCTGGAGCTGCAGCGGGGTCCACCACGAGCGATAGCTAAAAATTCAGAGTAGTGAATGAAGTATCCATGGAGAAAGTGTGAGTACAAGGGCAGGTAGTGATAGGACAAGGGGTCATGGCTTTAAAATGAAAGAGGGGAGTTGAGACTAGATAGGAGGAGGAAGCTCTTCACAGTGAGGGTGGTGATACCCTGGCCTAGGCTGCCCTGAGAGGTGGGAGAAGCCCCATCCCTGGCCCCATCCCAGGTCAGGTTGGCCCTTGAGGCTCTGAGCCCCCTGCTCTGGGTGCAGATGTCCCTGCCCCCTGCAGGGGGTTGGACTGGGGGAGTTCTGAAGGTCCCTTCAACCCCAACCACTCTATGATTGTATGAAAGAGTGGTCTGGGGTCACGTTGGGTCATGAGTAACCACCAGGATGGGGGAAGGAGTGCTGCTGTGTTAGAGGACACTGGCCTGGTGATGGGATGGGGAGGGTTAACCCCAGAAATAACACTAAACAATCTTCTTACTTGACTTGTTGAAGGAATCCTGTGGTCAGAGGCAATTTTCCTTGAAGCACGACCGCAACGAAAGACCAAGAGCGTGGATGCTCTCAAGAAGTGTGAACATGACCCCCATGTCCTGTTGGCCGTGGCCAAGTGAGTTCCTGCGCAGTAAAAACACCCGGTTCTGGGTGCGGTTGCGTCATGGGGAAACACTGCGCTCGAGCACGACCGGGTGATTCTGCCTGCAGCAGCTGGAAGAAGCCTCAGAGGCTGCACCAGCTCTGAGCTGTCTCCTGGTAACCGTGCAGCTCCGGTTCAAAGCAGGGCTGTCAGCCTGCCCGCAGGCTGCTCCGGCAGCCCCGGGTCTGCCGCACAGCTCTTCACGTGCAGCACTTTGCTGGTGCTGGGTGTTGGTGCTTTGAAAACCAATATCTTTGTGTCTCTTAAAGGGGTTTTGCTGTGCTGAATTGAGTTTTATAGGGTGGATTTTAAGTATTTGTGAAACTAGGGGTAGTTTTTGCAGTTATTTTTCAGTTTTTATGTGGCTGTCAGTGTATTCTTCACCTTCCCTCTCTATCATGGGTCCCGTCAGGTATTTTTTCAATCCTGAGTGTTGTAGTCTTCTCCCCTCCCACATTTCTGCTGTGTCATTTTTCCTCCGCTGGCTCTTCCTGGAATGCAGGCTACCGGTTGTACTGTAGTTCGCTTCTCTGAAACGGGAAGATGATCCTTTAGGAATTGTCTTCCTGTCTAGATCCAGTCATGAGGCTTCCAGCGCTGAGGAGCTGTTCTTAGAACTGACTCACACTGTCCTTTCCGAGCTGATGTGTGGACAGCTCTACAGCACTCAGGATTGGAACAAACCTACTTTTCTTCCCTTGTAAATACCAGAAGAGGTTAATGCAGGAAGTATTTTACCCGAACAGCTGCCCAGTTCTTTCACAACTCTTTTTTATAAGCCAAAGAAAACTGTAGGACACACTCCAGTAACTGCACCGCTGGGTTCTGCCAGCTCAGGGCAGCTGACTCATTCAGCTTCAGCAGCGAGCGAGAAAAATGTTCACTCGTGTGTATGGAAACTGCTTCCAGGCCACTGCTGGTGCAGCCTTAGACAGTTCCGCAGCTAATCCCAACCCAAACGGCTTCCACCTCCCACCCCGACTCACACCTAGGTTCCGCAATACCAGAGCGTCACACGTTGTGAAAACTTTTTTCAATGTGTTGCTGAAAACAGCCACAACCTGCAGGTGCTGAAGGTCCGCTGTCATCGTTCGTGCTCTTTCAAATCTCACAGTTTATTTAACACGGAACAATCAAGAGTATTACAGGGCTTAAAAACAATCACTAAGCTGTATAACTTTATGACAGGCTAAGCTCTTTATGAGGGCTGGCTGGCTGCTTTGATAAAGACCTTCCTAGCTCGGATGAACCCCTCTGTGCAAAGGAGGGAAACCAAGAGCTGTTGACTCAGCCGGCGAATGACTGGGCAGAAGTTTCAGAACTCGCCAATGCCTTTAGGAAATGGCAGCAGCGGGGCTGGGGGCTGAGCAGGAGGTTGAGCGCTTTGTGCTCACCTTTCCTCATAGAGCGGGGCTGGCGAGGGGGGTCTGCCCCGCTGGAGCATTGCTAAGGGGTTGTGGAAGTGAGCACACACAGCCACGGCTCCAGAACCAGCTCTCAGTTATTTAACTGCTGGATGCTAAAATCGACTTGAGATGTTACGAAATTGGAGGAGGAAAATAGATGTAAGCGTGTAATGCTGTGTCTACCCAACTGGGACAGCGAAAGGAAGGAACTGAGTTAACATGGGCTGGGAGAGGCCAGGATTGGGCTCAAGAGTAACTTCCCTTCTCAGGACTGTCTATCTCCTTCGGGGTCTGACTTGAGAAAATGAAGATCGTGGGTGTTGTTCTCGGTCCTCTTGTATCTGATCCCTTCCTGGGCGAAGGACAGTCAGCAATGCCTAAAAATGTGCTGTTTCCTTCTTGGGAGAGCAAGGCGAATGGTGATTCCTGTGGAGCCTTTAGGCCGGGGTGTTCGCAGGTTGGCTTGTTCCTCTGAAGAGGCCGTTTGTCCACCCACTTGTGCTTTTCTCCACAGGCTGTTCTGGAGCGAGCGTAAAATAACCAAGGCCCGGGAGTGGTTCCACCGGACCGTGAAGATAGACTCCGACCTGGGGGATGCCTGGGCTTTCTTCTACAAGTTTGAGCTCCAGCACGGCACAGAGGTGAGGGTGTGCTGGGCCCAGGGAGCAGGGGGAAGGCGGCAGGAATCCCTGGCTACCCAGTCCCGGGGATGGCCACAGTGCTGGGCTGAGCACGGTGCAGCTCACAGGAGCGGCTATGGCTGTCACGCCTGGTCACGAATGAGCATGAACAGGCCTGTGTGGTGGTTTTAAAAGGCTCTGTCATTAGCTGAGCTGTCTCTCAGGCTGTTTTGCTGTCCACAGTCATGCAGGTTCCTGCAGAAATCTGTGAAATCAATCTTCCTGCTGTAAAACACAAGCTTTCTCGGCGATTTTCCTGTAATTGCATTGCTGGGTTTGTGTAACCAGTCCCATTTCCTCCCAAGTGTCAAGTACGGGTTGGCTGTGAACACAGCCGGAGGAACAGGCTGTTCTCATCTCTCACGGCGGTTTTTACTGCCTGGTGTTACTGAAATGATTTGAGTGTTTATCTTTGACTTCAGAGACCTCTCACCTGATGGATCCCATGCAGGTGGTAACCAAAGGAAGTTTCTGCTGCAGTTTCTCTGGCGTGGCCAAAACTTGCTTGGCTATAATTCAGCCGGTTTGTTCGGTGAGGCTGGAAAGTTGCTGCCTCCAAATCTTCACTCAGGCTTCTGCGTCAAACCAAAAACCCTACCACAGGCTTCGGCAGAGTGTTTGAATCAGGGAGGGTGTTGCTAAGGTCTTGGCTCTGTGCTGGAACAAACCAGGGCATTAAGAGACTTGCAAACTGTCGTTTCTCTTCCTCACAGGAACAGCAAGAGGAGGTGAGGAAGCGCTGCGAGAACGCTGAACCTCGCCACGGGGAGCTCTGGTGCGATGTCTCCAAGGACATAGAGAACTGGCAGAAAAAAATTGGCGAGATTCTTGTGCTTGTGGCAGCCAAGCTTAAAAACACCTTCTAGAGCGGGCTGGCTTGGCCCTAGGACTCAGCCACTCTCCTGCTTTGGAGGAGATCGGTGGTGATAGGAATGATCCTTCTCCCCAGAGGAGCAGCTGCCTCCTCCTGTCCCCAGCGATAGTGCTCTGTGCTCACACAACGCGGTCATCACGTAGAAGAGACGAGTGGTCTCGTGAGCCTCCTGTTTCCATGCCTGACCCCCTGTTGTAAATAGAAGCTTTAATTAGTGCTCGTAAGGATCCTGCCGTTCAGCAGCTCCACCGGTTTCTCGCCCCGCATGCAGCCCCGTCCCATGACCCTTTGTGCAGTGTCTGTAGCGTTTGGCCCGTCGGAGGCTGGTTCCTCGGCAGCAGATGTGGTTTGTTGCTGCTTGAATACACTGAATATCCTGGAAGGGGGCGAGTGGAGTTCTGGGGGAGACCAGCAGCTGAGGGGAGCGCTGTGCTGGCTCCTCAGCTTTAGGTTTTAGCCACAAGCCTGGCTTAGCTTGGTCTCCTCTACCAGCACACTGCAGCACAACCCGCAGTATTCCCCGACCCTGAGCAGATGGAGCGTTTTGGGAAACCCGAGAGCATATTTTTAGAGACCTTTTCCTCAATTTTTTAGATGTATATAATGTAACCTTCTTTTAGGTTCTGAGTTCATAAGCACAGCGATATTCTAAAGCAACAAGGCACAACCCAGCAATCCCTGAAGGCCCTTTTGATGGAACACCCCTTAGAATGGTGGAGAGACCGTGCGGTGGCCCCTGCTTTCGTTCTGGGCTGATGCTCTTCCAGTGCAGGTGGAAAAAACCTAATTCATGAGTGGAAGAGCTTCATGCCGGGGACTCTTTAAGCTGTCTCAATTTTCTACACTTGTGATCTATATTTGACCCCCCCAAACCTGACTGTGTTGTGATCATTGAGTGAAGAGCTGTCATGTTACGCGTTAGGAGATAGCAGGAGTGTCCGGGTCTGTGTGCGTGCGCGTTACAGGACGTGTTTAGCAGGGAGGAGAAACCCCTTTGTCGCTCGTTTGGACAATATGTCTGAAATACAGCTTGGTTTTTTGTTTCCTTCTACTCTCTTTGAATGTGGTCTTGCCCTTTGACTCGGACTGGGAAGAGTGGGTCTGATAGCAGAAACCTTTGGACTTATCAGGCTCCCTCCACTGGGAATGTAGCTGCCAGTGGTGGTTACCGCGGCGGTGACGTTGTGCTCCAGCCTTCTGCCAAAAAGGCTCAGTGCTACAGTAGAAACGGTTGGTCTTGAGGCAGAAGCCTGTTTTTCTTTGGGTTTCTAACGGGAGCTCTTGTGCTTTCTCTCAAGTAGCTGGTGGAAGCGTGGGTGGGGCTGCGTGTCCCTTCAGCAGGGGGTAGGTCATGGATGTCCCGTGGAATTGGGGTTTCCCAAAGGTGAGTGAGAGGTGCTGGAGTGGAGAGGCTCTTGCTCGGGTTTGGTGCCACCGCTGGCATCTGGTGTGTGTGTGGGTGTGGGCAGGGGAGTTTGGGAGCAGAGAGACAGAGCTGCTGGGAGAGGAGAGGAGAGGGTGGATGTGTGGGAAGGGAATGTGGCCCAACAAGGACTTTGAGACTGTGCCAGGAACTGCAGGAGCAAAACTGTTGAAAAACAGTTTTCAGTGCGTGTGTCCCTGTGCTTCTCGCACGGCTGTTGCTGCTCCTCTGGGATCTGTGTGAGTGCTGGACCGTGGCGCCATGTCCCCCTCATCTGGGAAGGGCATACGGCATTTCGGTTGCTGCAGCCCTTCCTGGTTCAGTGACGTGTTTGGGAAAGCCGGGACACAGATCCCGCTGCCCTGTGGTACTCTTGGTGACTGTCTGCAGGGCTGAGATGGGGAAGGGCGGTTGGAACCGCAGCAGCAGGGCTTCTCTCACTGGAGAGCCCCCTGACTCGTGTTTGAGCATTTCCCTGGAGCCAGACCCTGCATGTGCACCCGCTGACCAGGATCCGGGTGCTGCCCCTGCCCCATTTGTTAAGCATTCGTGGGGAAAGAGCTCAAGAGTCCTGGGGTTGGGAACACACAGGGGAAGGACTTGCTGGGGGTGAGTTGCTCTTTGTGGGTGGTGAGAGAAGAGGTTGTTTCCTGTTATGGCACCTGCGAATTTTAACTATAGAGCTCGATAAACGGGTTGCAGAGGTGCTGCCCGCAGTGGTGTGCTGTGTGTTCCTGTAGAGGAACAGTGTTTGCCTAGCTGAGAAGAGCTGGGTTATTCATCCATTTGTTCTGTCTCACTAAAACACGTGCTCCACTCCTCGCTGAAGTCTTGTGGCTGACAGTTCATGTTTTTCCATTGCATGCTGTACAGAAGCGGGTGGAATTGAGTCGAGGCTGGTTTGCTGATGCTGATGTGCCTGTCCAAAACTCAGAGGGGACACAGGAGGAGGCTTTTGGATATCATGTGGGTGTTTAAGGGTCTTGCTCTGCACAGTCACCTCTGGATGTGGCGTGCAGTGGTATGTGCTAAGCGGGGCAATAATGATCATGCAAATGCAGCAGAACTCCACACCAGAGATGCTCTGCGTTCCTGGGCTCCGGCACATCTTCACACCACAAAACACAGCCCCGGCCCTGTGCTGGGGTGGGAACACACATCGGTTTGGATCTCCGGAGGGTGAGACCAGGTGGGTGAGAGCCCTGGGCCAGGCTGCCCAGAGAAGATGAGGAGTCTCCTGCTCTGGAGAGATCCCAA
>NW_010413488.1:0-20895 GCF_000710305.1 Buceros rhinoceros silvestris
TCTCTAATCATGTCCCTGTCATCCATACTTCGTGACATAGCTTTCAGGAGGATCTTTTCCAGATGTGAGTAGAGGTGAGGCTGACTAGTCTTCAGTTCCAAGGGTTTTCATTTTTACCTTTTCTAAAGATGGGGGTGATGGTTCCTTTTCTCCAGTCAGTGGCAACTTCCACGTCTTTTCAAATATTATGGAATCTGGATTGGCAACTACATCAGCCATTTCCTCCAGTACCCTGCAAGGAATCTTGTCGGGTCCCATGGGCTTCTGTATGTTCACGTTCTTGACGGTCTCGAACCTGATTTTCTTATCAATGTATAACATAGGCAAATGTGTTTCCTGTTTAATTCACACTGGCATTATTTTTGTTACTTCTTCGGTTGGGACTGGATTGTCTTCAGGGTCAACATCACTGTTATGCACAAAATGCTTTTCTTAATTTTCTCAGAGAAAAAAAAATTAAATGACAAAGTTTCAGATTTAAAATAGCAAAGCAAACAAGGAAAAAGACAGTACCCAGGAGCAAATGATAGAAGAAAGCATCTGGACTGGGAAGGCGATAATGCTATATTGCACAGTATTACCAAATACTTGTGCGATATTTATGAGACAAAATTTTTAATTTAGCAAAACTCTGCAAACTGTCTAGAAGCTTGGTTATGTGGGACACTGACAGATTTCAGTGCATTGACAACATAATTCTTTAATGTCATTCAGAACTTTAATTCTTGGGGAGCAATAATGCTTTAACTAAGGCATGGGCAGTGAAACAACTACTGTTCTTCTTATCACCTACATATCCAGAAAACTTTGAAGTTGCTTTTCTACAGTTTCTTCCTTGGAATAGAAATCTTTTTTCTTTTATTTAATGAGAGTAGAAGATACATGTAGCAGTTGAAAGAGACTCTGGAAGAGGACTAAGGAAAATATTCTGAGTGGAGAACTGCACATAGTTCACTAAATTCTGATAGCTCATCTCCATCCAACGTGCAGTATCTTTGAACCCTGAAACAATAAGTTGCTTTTTATCTTTAGAAAGAAATAACAATAATCCAAGTTGGTTCTGTGCTATATAGCAAGATCTCATCACTTTTGTTCACTTCCTTAGGATTTGAGATACCAAAAATAAAGCAGCGTGATACATACAGGTTCAGTCCTTAACACGGCTGGTCATCAGGTGAGTTCTTCTGGGCAACAAGGACAGGTGACCAAGCTCTCCTGTCAGAGATATCTTGCATCTTCTGTGGCAGATGGCACTAATTTTTCTTGGAAACAAGATACTAAATCGAATGGAACTTGGATCAATTCCAGCAAAATCAACACATACATATTGTAAGTTCATATTGATGATATAGGCCCAGGTTCATATGAAACTTTTATGCAGTTCTTTGTTTTAAGGCAACAGTGAGTCATTTACAATGTCCTTTCATAGAGCATATGTTTGATTAAAACTAAATGAAAAACAGTATCTCTATGTGTAAAAGGTATCTCTTCAAAATCTGAGTGCTAAGACTATTATTTTTTATTGGTTTCCAACACTGTATGAAGAGGAATTCTGACATTGTAACAGTACAGCAAACGCAGTGTCATCAGTTAGTACAACATTTTTTAAGGACTTCCAAAATTACAATTACTGTACTTAGCAAGGAATTCTTTTTCAAGTAAGATGGCATATGATTGCAGAAGTTAATATTCAAGTATACAGCTGTTGAAAAGACAGGATGGTGACATGCAAAACAATGGTCAAGGAAGATCTATTCTTTGTCAGTCAGTAGTTTTATTGGCTCGAGTTTTCCACGGCTGCTTCCTCTAATCAATCATCAGTGATTTACTACAGCAGAACAAAGCACAATACAAAATACACCTATCTGCTTTGTAAAGATGACAAGGGCATTCAAAAATGCCCTTATGATTGAGGACATCCCTTACTATAGGACCATTAGGTCACCTTTGTTACATCTAAAACTGTGATATCATCTAGATAATCTGTATCCTTTACAACATACAAATGTATTAGAAATAAATGCAAAAGCCACGACTTCAGTCATTCCTATGTTATAACCCAGTCATGCCAAAGCTTGCTAGAGACAGAAGTGGGGATCTTCATTTTGAACGCAAAATTTTCCTGATATTGTGTCTCTCTTGTCTGTTGTATTCCCTCTAAATCACCCTACGGTGATAAATCTGGCTGTTTAGGGTGTCTCTTTGGCAAGGCTGTCCTTTGATTAAGCAATTTATCTTTAACATGCCCCAAAAAGATGTTCTACCTGAACAATAGTTGGCAGTTAGGTACTTGTACTGTGAATGCTGTACTGTACTGGCTAGGTAATATACACAGAGAATGAGATCAGCCAACACTAATGCTCTTTAATAAATGGCCATACTCTGTACGAACAATGTGTAGTCATCAGCATATAGGGAAAGGGATCCTGTGGCATCAGGAAAGTATGGACACATTTTATTTCACATTAAATAAGATTTATCAAGATCTGCTCTAGTAAAACATTGTGTTAGACTACATGCCCTGTGGAGATCTAGAGAGTAGAGAGAACAAGACGGATGCTAATTATTTTACAAACCGTGTGAGACAAGTGGTCTGCACACAGCTAAAACGGAGTAGTCCAGACAGATATATGAGGTCTTAGTTACAATATTTAAAACATTCTCAGATTCAACTCTCTCAATTTTATCAGCTTCCTCAGAAATGGCAATGCATCATATAAAACTTTATGTACTAGAGGTGAGGACTTCTTTCTTCCTGGATTTCAGCCAAAATTCAACACAGTTTACATGGTGAATGTTCGATTTTTAGCTTACCTTCTTGGTGTTTGTTCTAAGGCAGAAGTTATACAGTCTTCCTGCAGGATGCTCCAGTGTCTGTGCCCATACCATGCGCTGAAGAGGTTTAGCACGGAATATCTTTGACAAAAAAAAAAAAAAAAACCCACAACTATAAATTTGTCATTATTATATAGCTACTTGCCCTTGAAATTTTTTATCAAATGTGATAAGAATTCAAAAGACGATTTTATACAATTTCGTGTAAAAAATTGGTTGCCATCAAATAGCGTAGGCAAACAAAACTGAAGGGAATAAAATTTTCCCTAGCGGAGAACTGGAATTAATTGTATAAATTAATTATGCTTTTCTTTAAGCATTAAATCCATATAAATACATAATCTATTATTGAAAGAAGATATGTTTTGCTGCAGAGGAGAAGCTGACTAGTTGGCAGTTCTCAAGGTTTTGCTTTTTACCTTTTCTAAAAATGGAGTGATGTTTCCCTTTTTTCAGTCACTGGCAACTGCCATGTCTTTTCAAACATTATGGAGTCTGGCTTGGCAACTACATCAGCCATTTCCCTCAGAACTCTGTGATGCATCTCGTCAAGGTCCTATAGACCTGTAAATATTCAGATTTCTCAGATGATCCTGAATGTGATTTTCTCCTACAAAAGCAACTTTACTCCTGCAATCCCTGCCTTGAAGTTCATAGGCTTGAGATATGTGGGTATAGAGATTACCATTGATGAAAACCTTTTATCATCTACTATGAATTTTTTGTAATATCCTTATTGCACCAGTCATGAATGGACCATGCAACATCTACATAGCATTTATGGCAACAAACTGTTATTCATATGAAAACACACACTAGCTTTTAGCAGCAATTGCTGGAGGTTTCCATCTTATGTGGAAACACAATAATGATATATAATGCTTTGGTTTTGATCCTGCCCTTCCATTTATCTCCAGGACAAACAGGCTTTTTTAGGAAGCTTGCAGACATTTAAAGTGTGGGACAGATTTCAGGCTTTAAACTTGTTTATCAGCAGACCAATGAGAAGACTTTGAATATACAAGGCAACTATGATAAACAGACTTTGTTTTTTTTCCTGATGCACTATTTGCAACATTCAGCAGGGTGCTGGGTTATTTTTCCTAGCTATGCCCACTGTTTTGTTATTATCACACAATTGTAGAGACTCTGTACTAAGTGTGGTTTAGAAAACGATAAGTATCATCAGGGTGACCAATATGTTTTGTGTAATATGATAATTCAAAGTTGCATTTCCAAAGAAGAGCATGTCATATATGAGTTTTGTGTTACTCGAATCGGGGTTGCATTTGCTATCGATAAATTGCTGAACATAGTAACAGCTCAAATACCTCTGTATTGTGCATGTATTTTGACTTGTAATTTAATACATGCTGATAAGCATTGATGTTTATTTAGTATAGTATAAGAGAGTATCTCATTTAGAATACTATGATATCTCATGATTCTTGTATATTATGATTATGAATATATGGTTAAATATTTCTGTAATTCTGGCACAGAATAATTCCTAAAATTAACGAAATTAATGCTTATCGTACAGCAGTTAGTTTGGAAGGGATGGTGAACTGCTTATTGCCTAACAGCTAAATGGCAGCAGCAAGCAACTGAGTGCCTGTATTTGGATCTCCTTTGTATCCACCTCCTGCTTTCCTAATGTGTATCTGGGACTGGAAAAACTGGTAAACAAAGCTGATGGGATAAAAAAGAGGATGATATTCCAGAGGAAAAGACCTCCTTGAAAGAGCATCTTTCTCTGTTAATGTGTGTCTCAGATAGCCTGTTGGAGACGTCTCAATGGTATTGCAAAATGCCATAGTTTTAGGGAAAAAGACCTAATCCTTTATCCACAGCCAGCCAACAGCCTCTGTGTTAATGCATTTCTCATAGTCTTCACCAAGACTATGCTCATTTTCCATTATGACACAATGAGCAGGTAAAAAAAAACCCAACCAAAAAACCCAATGAAACTGTATCTTATAAAATTTCCAGCTGATTCACAAAGAGAAAGCCAGACGCCTTTTAGCAGCAAGTACCATTATATCTACATAGTCTTCTTGTTTCTCAGTACTTTTTTCTCCACTGAATACTCAAACTTTCTACCCTGAAACTGAGACTGCATCATGACTTTGGTTGTTAGGCCCCAGAGTAATCATGTACTTCACTCCCACTTTGGCCTTTGATACAGGTGTCTTCCAACAGAATCATGCCATCGTTGATCAATTTAGGGAGACTCGTGAGTGAAGAAGACAGAAATTTCACAGGATCGGGACCTAGCCTGTAGCACTCACTCCCACAGATACTGAGAATTCCCACAGGCTTGGCAGTTTTCAGAACTAAATATAAAACATGTTTTTATTTAGCTTTCCCCTGGTAAGGTGTTTTTACTAGAAGTTCTTCATAGAGCTTTTCTCTCTACCATATGCACCCCTTTCTCCTTCTCCCTCAAAAAAAAAAAACGAAAACCCCCCCAAAACCCCAACCCCCCCTCCAAAAAACCCCAAACAAACCCGAAAAACTAACACCCCACCACAATTAATTAAACTATATCTGTTAGAGAGTAATAATGGGAGAGAAGAAGAAAGAAGAACAAGTTTGTCTGCTGTTTCTTCTATTTTTAAATACTCCAGAGAAACTTTGATTCTATGGTGATGAGGTTATATATGTATCAAGATAGTCAATTCCTTAGTCCTCTAAGGGAGTCACTGAAAAATAAATGTTGATATATAATTGACTCATCGACATATTGCCTCTGGCAATATGCTATGGAAATGGCATCATGAGATCTAGGGAAACAGATCACAGATTTTAGTAACTGACACTTCACATTTTGTAAGTTTATGCTTATATGTTTCAAATGTTAATTGGGAGTATAAATCTTTCTCCATTTGGGTGAGGTTGGGCTTCATCTCCTTGACAGCAACCTAGTATTGTATTTTGAACTTACACAATTAAAATTACTAATATCAGCATGAGCTGGAATAGTAAAATTGCATGTTAATTGTAAATTCATTAAATCTGACACTTGCTCTGACATGTGACTGCATGAACACTGTGGTGGCAAAGTGCTAGCAGTGCTTTTTTGATGCTGCATATATAATTAGGAAAAAATTGCTACCTCCTGTCAGGGTTTTCTGTATAACTGTAGGGTATGTTTTCCAGCTCTTTTGTTAATATTACATTTCTGAGGGTGTTTTATTGGTCCAACTGATAATAAGTAGTACTCTGAAATTAAGGGGAAATATATTGCTGCTTGTATAGCACAGAAAATAAAACAGGAAATACTGTAATTTAAAGGCACAGATTCAGTGACAACATCTAGATAGTCAAGTAAGTTTGACTCTTTGAGGCGTACCTATCAAGCCATCTTTCTGACATGACAGCATTCAGCATTCTTTTCAGATATGAATAGATGATGCATTATAAGAGATTTAGAAAAAAAAAAAGGTGGAGAGAAAGAAAACTCATAGAACAATATAAACCAACAGTCAGTAGAAGGCATAACTGTTTAAATACACCTGGGTTTTAATGCATGAAAGGGAGACTTTTACAATTTTAGAAACTTAAGAGACCATATCTGGGGGCAGGCAGCGGGAGGAATGCAAAATTTGTGGGTTTAAAAAACAACAACAGAAAACCTGTGATGAAATTCTAAAAAAAGATTATGTTAATTTGTGATTCATTACCAAATGCAACTAGAGATTCATAGCACCAATTAAATCAAGTGTTCTAATTAAAATGTGTTTTTGTTTTAATCCATGGAAGTTGTGGAAAGTCAGCAACAATGTGTTTCTCTAAACTACCCAATAACTTTTAAATTTCAGGAACAAGGAAAGGTGTTGAAAAAAAAGGAGAAGAAAGGTTTTGTAGTAAAGTCACAAAACCAGTAATGGGAGATCAGAGCTCTCTCTGTCATGCATGCAGCTTTGTCCCTGGGTTACTCATTGAAAATGTATTTATTTGGTTGATTTCAATGTTTTTAAGATCAAAGATCCCTGCATCAAGTTTGTACCCAAGAATTTTGCAACCAGACTGGTGGGAAGGTCAGATCTATTCTATCGCCCAAGCTTTAACTCAAACATGATACACTGCGTGTAGAGTTCCATGGAAGTTCTAGAGTCAAAGGAGACATGCCTAGAGAAGCACCTCAAAGGGGAGAACCAAGAACCCAAGATGTGTAACAACAGTTTGTAGAAGTTAATTTACAATTGCTGATGCAGCATGATTATCATTATATGGCTTTTATGTCAGGAGAAGGATACAAATATAATCAGATTTTCAAATTGCCTAGGGTGTACTGAGTTGTACAGTTTTAAAATTCTCATTTGGACTTTTGCACTCAATCTAAAAAAAACAAAAGAAAACAAACAAACAAAAAACCCAAACCCAACCCCAAACCAAACTGTTAGGTTCTTGGATGCCCAAATCCATACTTGAAAACCTTGGTGTATATAGCATACTTGGGCAGTATTAGAAAGCCACTTTTAATGCAAAACGCTTATTTACCAAATGGAGAATCTATAATTTTTTAAAAAATTTTGGCTATTGTATTGAAGAGTTTAAATTCTGCAAAAAGTTTTATTTGGTTTACCTGAGGTTAATTGGAACCAAACTGAAAAAAATTAGGCTATTATTTCATTTCTTTAGCATTGCAACTTTTAAAGCAGGAGTAGTGAATTCTTTTGCAGAGATCACCCTCCCAAGATATGACTTCAGGACATTCAGAAAGAATCAGTAATCTGGAAAACACTAATCCTGCACCCAGAATGGACCTTGGTGTTTTCAGAACGGGTCTGTTCAGCAACCAGTAATGTAACAATCTGTATGGAAAGGCTTATGATCTATGGTTCTCTGATATGAAACAGGATCATAGGGAGTGCCTAAATGTCATGGATCCAAATATGCTTTAAAAGTATGAAATAGCATCACATACAAGTAATACAAAATTTTAAGTACAAAAAAGAACTACTCTGAGAAAGTTGTATTATCTCTGTTGATATCTAGAGACCTTTTGTATTGGTAAAAAGCAAAAAACTTCAGAATTTTCCTGATTACTTAGAAAAATTAATTAAATTAGATAAGCATTAAATTATTCTAAATTATAATTATATTTAAACTATTATATTCCATATATTACATGGAAATAATACAGTAACATCAAAAGCATAAATAACTCAGTAAACTGTAAGTCCATCCTAAATGTAGGAAAAAAACAAAAGCTTGTTTGCTTAACCTAATAGTGTAAGAGCAATTTAAATTGATTAATAGTATATAAAGCTTTTCACACCAGTATTCAAATTTTCTTACTACAACATAAGTAATAATGAAAATTAACTGTTGAGATTTCAATTTCTCTTTGATTTTTTTGTTTGTTTGTTTTGCTTTGCTTTTACCTTTCCTTCTCATGATTAAAAAAAGAAGGACAGGTTTTACTTAGAATTTTTTTAATAGAAGATAAAGGTTCTGAAACAAAAGAACAATCAGGCATACAGCCAAAGGGGCTGGGGTGGGAGAGGCAAAACGCGAAACCTCATCAGGGTAGTAATTAATACTGATTTTATTTATAAGGTTCCATTACCTTCTGTACCCAAGTCCCTATTGGAGGATTCATGGAGCTTGACATCATAACTAGACAACTGAAGACATGAGTGAAAATATTTACAAAGAGCATGAAAGTTTCACAAACACCATTCCTGGAGCCTGTAGAGAGGCAGCAGTGGTAGTGAAATATCAGGTCTACATTGCTCACATGCACCAAAAATCCACTCCCTCCTGTGAGTTTGTAGGCTCTCTAAAGGTCCAGGTGGGTGCCTACCTACCCTATAAAGCAACAAACAAACAAAGAAGAAAACAAAAAAAAAAGCACAATTTCCAAGTCTTGCAGTCTAAAAAGGAAGGGAGAGTTTTAGGAGTGGTGAATGGTGCAGAGGTAGGGAGATCTCAGGAGAGGCAGGCAAAGACGTAGGCAGGCAAGCCCCCAAGAAAAAAGAAGATATTCATCATACAGGAGGGAAAATTGTGTTTCCTGCTGTAAAGAAGAGTTTTCCTTTTTGTCATTGAGTAGAACTGTTCTCTTTTTTATTTGGTTAAAAATAAAAGGGTATGTAGGAAGTTTGGGGGCAGAATGTCTGTGGCACTCATTTTGGCTGGCAGGAACACTACAAGCCTGCAGGGAATTATGTATGTGTTATGTATGTGTGAAAAATATGGAGCAGCTGAATATAGGTACTTCGTAAGGACTGAGCTGTATATACTCCAGGATTTCAGACAACATCATAAGTACAGTGAAAATTAACTGCCAGCTCTGAAGCAAGTGGAAAATTTCATGGGCATCAATAAGTGATGTGTGGCTTTACTTTTAAGGAAAGTTGTGCATATGATAACCTCTTGCTCATTATGTACGTTCTTTGTGTGTGTTCAGATTAACTCCTTTACTATTGCTGACACTTTTCTATTCACATGCTAGTAGCTTCCAGGCAACACAGCAACACTCTAGCTGCTCTGGGCTCCGAAAAGTAATTGTATAAGCAGAAAGTCCTTGCCTGATGAGTATATGGTTTTGTGACACAAACAAATATACCTTTTTACTTCTAGCAGTATTATAGAGCAACAACACCTGAGATAAAATGGTATGAAGAGTATTGGGTTTGTGTATCACCTGAACAGTACGTTGTCAGAGGCTATGTATGATGCACACATGCACAGTCCTACTAATTTTCAGTAGGATAAATCTATTAGAATACATGTGCAACAACACTGAGAAAGCACCCTAGTCATCTGTTTCAATGCAGCCATGATAGCATAAACTGAAGGAGATTGCCACATTCTAGTGAGACTGCAATTTGGACTGCTGAGCTTTCATTGCCAGAGGGGATGTTTGAGAAGCAATGAGCTTATCTTTACTTTCAAGTGTAAATTCACAGATAGGAATAGAGAGCTCTCCCCTCTCCCAAAACGACTTGAGATCAAGATTTTAAAATGATTCTACAGAGGAGAACTAAACCCTGACAAACAGGAATTCTTTAGTGAATTTGAGTGAAGTAAGTGAGTCTTGAGTAATTTGAGTGAAGATTCCTGTCTGAATGGAGCTTCAAAACCAATCAGATATCCTTTTTTTGAAAGATCCCTAGATCTTTAGAGCACCTTCGGAAGTTTAAAAACAACAAAGATGTAAGGTGTGATCTTATGGATATGCTATTTCTCAGTAAAGGGGCAGTATATGAGATAAGATTTGTGTTAACAATAGGAAGTATTTAAGAAAACATCCAAATCCTGTGATGACCACATAAGAAATGTTTTGCAGAAGTAGCATCCACATCTGTTGGTGTTTTTCTTCCCAGCAAATGTAAATACAACTACTCTTATGTAAGTGAAAGACTAGAATTTCTAAGAAGAGATACTAAAAAAGAAATTGTTATGTTTATTTGCATAACAAAAAGTTATGTTTTCATGCTATGAAATAATTCTATACATTCTTTTTACCTGAAAATTCTAAAAATTCTTAGGTTAGGTTCACAGCATAGGGTTGGTTTTCAAAATTTTTGGTGGGTTTGGTTTTTGGAGGTGTTCTTTCTCAAATATGCAAATGTTTGAAAAAAGTTAACAAAATGTACAAAATTATTTTTTGTCATTTAATATATAGTTCATGCTAATCCTAATTTATTTTATTAAATAAAAACATAAATAGTTTTGTAGATCTGGATTGCACATATATCTTTACACTTATTAAAAGACAGAATTCCTAATGATGATTTTTTTATTACTCTAGAACAAAACCTTCCTGCAGCATACACATTTTATATATTTGTGTTTTGAGCAATAATGCTTTTCCATGTAAACAAGTGGTCCTCCAGTAGTTTAAGATTTTTTTTAAGAGGTTTATATATGTCAATAATAGTATTAACTCTAATAGCAAACTTAATTAAGCTAAAATTTGAAAAAAATGCTATTGCTCTATTTGTTTATGTATATTAGGAAATACTCTAGTAGCGGGGAGACAGTTGCTTTTTGCTTCTAGTAAATAGTTATGTATAATTCTACAGGCCCATTTGAATTTGTAATTCCACTGACTTAAAGTGCATGTTATTATCAGAATTAAGTCAAGAAGTAAAAGTATTTCCGTGTCCCCAAGTTCTTTACTTCCTCCTTTTCTTCTATTTGACATAAAATTTTTGGCTAAAGTGAAGTTCATAGAGATCACAGGACGATGCAGACTGGCAAGGTCCTGGGGAGGCATCTGCCCAGCACAGGCTCAGTCAGGGGGTAATGAACAGCCTGCTCCAGGATTCTTCCAGGCAATTGCCCTCTGTCACTTCCTCCAAGTGCCTGACAGAGATTTTGTACACTCCATGCCCTGAGACATATACATCTTGTTACCAGTCTCCAAACTCCATTATCCACTATCCTCTGAGCCAATGGCAAAAGTGAGTCACTTCCTGTGTCCTCTTTTTCTCCATTGGAGCTTGGGCATAAGTTTCCTGTTTAGCCAAAATGATCTGTTGTTGATACATCTCCTGCTTTCCTCAGATGGCCCATTCTAGCATCAGACTAGCCAGCCTTCCTGGCCTTCTTTGTGCTTCACAGCTGCTTTCCCTGGTATCTCCTATGTCAATTCCATAACTAAGCAGAAATTTTCTCTAAAAGTAGATTTGACCGTAAAGCCTCTTCTGAACTGGATCCTGAATGCCACCACCACATCCAAGAAAGCCATTGATTGTCACATACCTAGCAAGTTCTTCTGTAAAGCTAACCATGAGCAGATTCAACTATGTGCTACCTTTGACTGGACAATCCAGTACCTGTATAATCCTCTAGAAGTCTTCTCAATTGCTTGAGTTTCTAGTAGATGGTTACACTTGTGCTTTCCTAACAAGTAAACTTACCATCAGGTCAATGGGAATCCAAAACAGGAGACGTAGTTAAGCACTCATTGGATTTTTCATTATTTGTGATTTGTGGACATATTAAAAAATCCTAAAAAACTAAACAAGAACTTACTGTAAAGAAGACTATTGGCTTAATCTAGCTTGGAAATGTCATTTAATGCATCTAATGCACAAAGCTTCAAGCAGCTAATTGTTTTAAGGACCAGCTGGACTACTTTTAAACCTCATACAAATATTTCTGGAGGTTAAATTCTTCCCAGAATCAAAGCTAGATCTTTAGTCTCAATTTTGAAATTAAGATCACTGAATACTAATCAGTAGTCCCAAGCTGTCACCCTTGTGTCCACCTGTATGCTCTCCACTGTGAGAACAGAGATCATGACTGCAACAACAGATTCTTAATAAAGGTTAGACACTTTTCAAGAAGCAGGTTCAAGTATAAATAAGAGGATTGAAGTTATATGTATTGGGATTTTCCAAGCTATTTGAGAGACAAAAAGGTGGAAAATATATTATCAGCCCAAGATGCCATGGAGACTATATTGATATATGAAACTAAATTCTTTCAATGCCAAATGAACAGAAAGGTGAATATGATGAAGGTGAATGAAGTTATTAGCATTCCAGAAGGCCTGGAATTCAATGTTATTGAACTTCTTTAAATGATTGGAAAAACAACTCCTGGCAAATGTTCTGAGTGGCATGTTATATATTGTTCAGTCAGTGGCTGACTCACCTAAAAGCTCCAGCAAGAAGGCACTGTAGGAAAACACACTCACTCTCATTGTTTCCCTCTACAAGAATCCAGGAGTAAGTTAACCAGTTAATTGGCAACTGAGAGATATCAGCAACTGAAATATGGGACATCCTGAAAGAACAGAACACATGAATTCTGAATACATGGATTTAATCCCTGAATAAGTCTGCACAGTTCTGTAAAAACGCAGGAGTTTCCCAGATTTATAACGTTTGTATAACCTACAGAACAACTAGCTACAAGATAGAGCCCTGGTGATTATTTTGCTTCCCTTCACCATTATTCTGGGGGACTAACAGCTTCTCTGTGAGCTGCAGTTGAAAATCCACCTTCTCTGAAACGTAAATCTACTGATTTTCTACATACTGTTGCAAAGTACAAAGCACTTCTGTTTTGTAATGATCATAATTTCTTTACTTTGAGTTGCTGTAGTAAATTATTATGTTTACGTACTCAGCAATAGCATGTGGGCAATATCAGAGGTTGTATTTTTCTTCTCACTTTAGCTGGGCTGGAATGCACAGATGCCATGGGCCTAGTAGTCCCAGTGCCAGCCTGAGAAGGGCAAAGAGTCTTGTCCCGGCCGTACAAGGTGGGGATACCTTCTCTGGAGCTGTGCCAAGTGTTCTGTAACTTACCTGACGCAATAAGAAGAGCCTGAGATAAAGTTTTTATTGCTGATCGAAGTAACGGATTATAATGGAAGAAGCTACACAAGCTACCAAAGGAAACAGCTCCTTGGTCACCACATCTTTAGCATTATATTTAAGAATCAGCTTCCAGAACTCTACAATAGCAGATTAAAGTTCTTCCACACTGTAAACTTCTTCAAACTTAATTTATTTTAATAATGTTAGTTAGCTGGAATTGAAAGGGTTTTATTTGCTATTGATTCTTTGTAATTGAACAAGCTGGTCATTAA
Organism: Buceros rhinoceros silvestris; assembly: GCF_000710305.1. Lineage (NCBI taxonomy): Eukaryota > Metazoa > Chordata > Aves > Bucerotiformes > Bucerotidae > Buceros > Buceros rhinoceros. The sequence continues at coordinate 13,400 of NW_010413488.1, forward strand.
GTAGTCTAGAGATTCTGGTTTCTTTTATGCAGCTATTTTATTGTACTTCACTCTCATTATACAGTTTAAAGAAAAGGTTTCTTCTGCTAGTACTTGGACTGCTGAAAGTCAGACTACAATATGGGGGGAACTCATCTGGAAGTAGTCACAGGTTTGATTCTGAGTTCATGTGCTTTTAGCACTAATGAAGACAGTGTCAAGGAGACCATAATGAGAGACTTAAACCCAACCTTTGCCTTTATCCTATCTTGAAGTTTAAGACTTAAAATGAATAGTTTAGAATCTGGTAGTTTAGTCGAGTATGAATTTTGCTGTGTAACACTGTGGAGCCTATTACCCTCCATCGTAGAGCAGTATTGGAACAGAGACTTATTGGGTTCTTTCTCAAGCAATTTATTAATATATGTTTAAGTGTTGTAATCTGGCGGAACATGGAAAGCATTATATAACTCTACAATTTATGGTTCTAAACACATTTCCTAGTTTAAGAGTTTGTACTCTTGCATTGTCTCTGTGACAGAAGGGCCCTTTAAATAGTTTGGTCCGACATGGAACACAGAGCTTTGCAAGAAACCACAGGGCATTGGGAGCTTTGGAAGCTTTGCAATAAACAATAGACAGTGAGCTTTTTCAGGAGTAGTGATAGCGGGAGCGTAGCGGACTGTTGCAACCAAGTGGATTCTCCCATAATAAGCCCATAATCACAAACCTTGTGATCAGATGCCAAGGGATGGGAAAAGGAAAGGAGTTGCTGGTGAGTTTTCCCACGTTCTCAAACCTCTTATCGAGGAAGAAGAATAAAGACGAAGTCAAATGACTACCAAGCAGTGACCACAGTAGTGAAATTGGGCATGCACGAAGTTACAGTTATGTGATTGAAAGGTGGAGTTTGGGACCGTCCACACATACGTACTGGCCATACGTTATGTGAGGGATGGCTTTAAACTCTACTTAAATGTAGTGCTGTTTGGGCACAGAGATGAGGCAGCTACACAGCACAACGAGGGCCACGTTGCCTGCGTGTGGATGCCCACAAGGGTCTGCTAACTACTGATGCCTCACCTCTAAAACAGTCTGGGGATGTTTGTGTGTGCTGGGGATGCTGCAGACATCAATCGCTAGCCTAGGGTCAGTATGTATATGGACCAAGGTAACTTTCCCTTTCCCTTTCTCTCCTTAATTCATCATGATGAATTGCACTTGGACAGGAAGGATCGTTTATGCTCCTCTCGAATGTCCACATGCCTTGCTACTTGTCTTAATCATAGTACCAGTTATTCTAGTTGTAATACTTTGGAAGCCTAAACTCTAACTGTCTGTGTTTTACGTAACTCCATGTTTAGTCTGTTTTAGATAAAATAAACCCTGTTATACTTGTGCCAGTTTGTGTTCGTGTCTGTGACTTTAGTCACCCTGGGATCCTTCGGACCTTACTGGAACAGTGTCCTTACAGTCATTGTATTGGGCATTGTACAAACATTTTTAGGAGACATTCTAAACAGGTAAAATAGTCCAAGACAATGCGTACAGGGAAGATTTTTGTAGTGTCAAATGCAAGTATGAACTTTAGTAAAAATGAGAGCAGAAATGTTTAATTTACCATAAATTTACCATTTAATTTTCCTGCTTGTTTCAGCTTCGGTTTGCTTTCATAGTCAGAATTTTTGTCACAGAGGAATCAAATTGATCTGTGACTTATTTGGAATCTGAAAAAGTAGACTGGAATTTCTGCATAGTATGCCTTTCTAAATTCATCACTGGAAAGATAAAACCAAAACACTACATCTTAGTTTATCAAAGTTGCTTGAAATGTGAAAGCAATCTTATAATAGTAGATTTATTTATTATGTAATGATGTATCAGTCAGAAGATAGACTCTGTCTGAACTTCTTTGGATGGTTTTGGATGATATGGACAATAATTAATTTGCCCTGTCAGTAATATGTAAAAGCAATCAAATCTGAGATGCTGACATGGCCTATGCACCCATTTCTTCATGGTATATCCAGTACTGCACATAGAAAGCAGGAAGAGTTCTCTGTCTGCAGCAGTTTAAATTCCAATGTTTTATGTTTTTGCAGTTAGCATTTATGAATCTATAGTTTTAGAAATATTTCACTCCAAGTGGCAAAAAAAAAAAATTATTGCAATGGGTGGGTGAGTTATTTCCTGATTGTGAGTTTTACCTTTTGGAAAAGGTAATTCAGTGTTTATTTGAGATTACACTTACAGATAGAACTGTTAATATAAAATTTTAGTGTGGAACTTTGTTCAGAAAAGTAGGCATTTTCATCTTCTGAAATGCTTAATGAATTTTAACTTCAAAATGTTTTAAAGTTTTTTTCTTTAGCACATCATTATAGTATTTTTCCTATGAAACTTGGGAGTCACTCTATTGAGTATGCAAAGTCTGCATCACATCTTAAAATATTGCCTTCTCGGGCAATATTTTCCCAACAGCAGTGTCAGTTTAGATTTAATTTTGTTCATCCATAGACTTTAATGTTGCTTCACCATCATTATCCTTGCCAACACCAGTACTGGCACTATATAGCTGTGCAAAAGTGTATCACTTACCTAATGTCATAGCAAATTGCTGAAAATACTGATCATTCAGACCCAGCCTGTGCAATTCCTCTCGTCTATCCTCTCTACAATAAAGTTTCTCTTTGACCCAAATTTCCCTTCACTGCTGATGGATCTAGTATTGCAAATCATAGACTCCTAGACTGCTGAATCATGAAAACAAGTTTGTAGGAAGGTGATTTCCATAAAAAAGAAATGGCTGTAGATTACTCTGTGGGTATATTGACTATTTTTTCACCTCTTTTTCTTCATCTTTCTTTTTCTTTCTTTCTCTGATCTTCTCCTTTCTTTTGCATATCACAGTTCTTGGTCATATTCAAAAATATGCGTTATACATGTCAAATTTTTTGGTAGCACATTTATTGATCATCTAAACGTAGAAGAAATATGACTTAATTCCTACTCATAGTTAGTTTTCTACAGATACATGCAATAATTCATAGAAGACTTTGTAGAGTTTTTGTGCATAATTTTACAGAAGAGCTGTGAGTATCTTTTGGTCTTGAAGTTACGTTAGAGAAGCATAGGCATTGTAGCTGACCAACCCCCATGCTCAGCACATCAGCACGTTTACTTCTTCACATCTGAAGGGATGACTCCAAGAACATCATATCTTTTGCACTCCTTTTCATATTACATACCTTTTTCTATGAATGATTTAGCTGATATTCTTTAGAATTAAATGGAAAAGTTGCTGAGAACATTATGAGTTATGAGTCTGCTGTTTCAGTGGACACTGAGAACTCTTGAGTTTAAGTACTATGTACAGCTTTTATCTGAAGTATGTTACAATTAAGAATAGTATCCTATCTGCAGATAGCCAAGTATTTCTGCAGTGAAACGTATAACAGAGGCTAGAGCATAATCAACAGCCCTCCTTCCAATAATAGTTGCAAGAGATAATAGACAATACCAAAGTGAGGATAAATCTTAATATAAATAGGCTATTGAAACCTAACTGGACCTTACAAAAAAAAATGTGAAGAAATTAGCTTTTCAATTCAAAAATTGAATTATATGGAATAATTCTTATTATTTGGACACTATGAAACCCTTCTGACAAACATTCTTTTGACTCTCTAAAATAAAAAAATTATCTGAAGATTTTATTGTTCACTTCAAGTATATTTAAAAAGTATTTTAAAAAGCTATATACAAAACATTTTAAGTTGCATGGGCTTTGTCTATTGAGTCCAATGGTATAAAACTTCTGTGTTGAATTAATGGAAGAATTAAAGAGATACCCATTAAATCCTAAAACGAAAAGGTAAAAGTAATCAGATGGGTAAGCTAGGGAGGAGGAAGAGATTTTATGGTTCATGAAGGCATGATTTGACATATAAAAAATTCAGCATGTATTACATTAGTCCATGAATTAAAAATAACACGCTTATCTGACACACATTCCACCAGAGACATAACCAAAGATGTTTCTGTCTTTAAACCATTAGTATAATAGAGATTAAGGTCATTATAGAAAGACCACAAAGAGAACCACCATTATTTTTTTTTATCACAGGGTACATCATTATCCACCTTAAGGAGTTCTGCCATCAGTCATCTTTTTTCCCCAGAGTATCGCCTTATTCTCTTATCTTCATAGTTTTACACTATTTTTAACAGTTCACTTCTTTTTAGTCAAGGATATAAAACATATGCTCAACACTTACCGTGTAGGAATTAGTGAAAAAAGAGGCTATAAGGTGAGAAAAACATTGTTTTTTCCTTTCATTTCAGAAATCTGAAATAGTCTTCAATCTGTAGCTCCTTGAGCTACAGCTCTTCCTAGGAAAAATTCCCATTAAGACCCATAAGACTCTTGGATGCATACCTAGTCCTTTGTATGAGAAGCAACTTGACTTCAGCAACCTTAAAATGAAAGATTATTTCAGCAAGGATATTTTTAGGCACCTTGTGTTCCAAAGGTAGGAAATGCCTTCTCAAAGATAAATTTCTCTCATTTTGTAAAGAAGCTAAATTCACACACGATTCTTTCAAACTTTCTCTCAACATATGCAGATTTGGAGTATGTGCAGCCTAGAGACACTGACTTCGAAAAACGGGCAATTATTTCTTACGCACGGTGAGAAGAAAAATACATTATCATTTTCCCTGTCACCTTTTCACCTGTCTGTCTGCTTTAAGTTATGATTATTGGGAAAGTATAGTAATACTAGTACTATGATATTTTTAATCTGTTTTGCTTCTTCCTTAGAATAAAGTGTTTAGCTTTGCCCAGTGTGAATAAAGAAGGTATAGCTATGGGGAGCTTGTGCTGATGAAGCTGCATCACACAAATTAATGATGTGAAGGTGTCAGGCCTTCAGCGCTGCTTGCAGGCACCTGCTCTTTGCAGGAATGGTCCTTTTTGCTTTCCAGGTGGTTACAAATTGCTGACTCATCATCTCAGTTTCTTCCAGGAGATGTTAGACTTTGTCCTAGTAAAAAGTACTCAGGATGAGTTTCACAAAGCGTTTCTCGCTGTGTTCTTTCCCATGTATTTACTATTCTCTTATAACTTTAATTTTGGGATGGCATGATCCAATCTCTTTTGTTCATGTGGTTACAAATATGCTACACACCAAAACGTCTTCTGCTTTTCTTCGGAGACGTTGGTTGACAAAAAGTAGAAGTCTGAGGATTGAAGTTGGTTGAAAAAAAGAAGCATGTGTACCCACAGAGACTAAAAGTGAAAGTAAAGTAAGATAGTATTTTCCATGTTAAAACTGTCAGGTTAGCAATTTCCCTTTGCACAAGCTTCACTACAAATTTTTTTAAAAAATGCCCAACCTCATCCATACACTTCACGGGTGGCTTGCAAGAAAGAAATAGATTATGCCCAGAAAGAAGTGCTGGTGATGTATAAACCAGCAACTAATTTCTGAAAGATAAATATGCAAATGACCTTTCCTACTGTGTCTTAGTTGGTTATAAGTGCAGCAGTTGCTGTATGCTAAACTTAGTTATTTCAGATGACATAACATCTGGCAGATTCTGTATCTTGGAGATTTTCTCGATCCTGATAATTTTTTTTCCCCTAAAATAACATCTAGAACATTATAATTTTATTTCTTGTTTACTTCTATGTTATTTGCATCCCCAAGGAATTTTTTCCCAGGTGCTCTTACGTGACCAACTTTGCAACACTTTCTAACGTCAGATTCACCCCAGCCTTTGCAAACTTTAAAAAGCGCAGTGTAATGCTCCATATACACAACCTGTCCTTCGTTTGGGCTTCAGATAAATTACAGCAAAGTGATCTCTCTTATCATGCTATACCACACAAAAGTTTGGTATTCATCAAAGTTAATATACATCAATAAATTTTACTCCTGTAAAGAAACTTGCAGCAAAATGTAGGAACAAGATTTAGTAATCTGGAAAAAGTCTAAGTCAAATTAAAAATAAAGGGAAAGAATGAACATAAAAAGGAACATATGAATGAAAGATACATAATTTAGATATGATAAGGAGTGTAAAGATCGTAGGATACTTTCCATTGCATTTAGCAGCATTTAACTGTACAGTTAAAATCAGTTTTACAAACAGTGATGCCATATTTAATTTTGAATTAAAGTAATACTCACAAGTGATCTACCAAAGAGAAAAACACCACTGGAAGGAATTATTTCACTCGCCCCGTCTTAATAATGGGACACCCTGCAATAGCATGATTATCAGCATTCTTTTTCAAAACAAAAACGAAAGGGGGGGAGGAAATAATTTTGTGTTTTTCTTTTTCTTCTTGTTTCCCCCCAAACTCTGGATCTTCGTGCTTCAAACTAGGTCAAACTGAGTTGTAGCAAACCTTAAGGAAAAACCTGCAATGCTCAGTAGCAGGTGTATCAGGAGCTGTCCATCAACTGTATTTTTTTTAAGGGTAGTGCTTTGGTGTGTGTAGTGCAAACCTCAGAGCTGAAATAACATCCGAAAGCGGACCATGTGCCCTCTGTCACTTTTAGGATTGGAAGATCCCACCTGGTTCTCTTTCATGATGGAGGCTGAGCGCTTCCTCGGACCCACTGCCATGCAGTGACCATGGGCTAGCCCGGCTGCACCCTGCCAGTGCCAGTTCTAGCTCCACTGCTCCCGGTAGTGGGGCTGGAGCAGCCCTGGCATGGGTTGAGTGGAACGCCCCACTCAGCCTCCCCATGAGGTGTGGGTGCGTCCCCAGTCACACCTCCCCGGCAGCCAGTAGTGATGTTTCACCTTACAATCTTCGCCAGAGGTCCCTTTGTCTACCTTGAGGTGTTGGAGAGCCTTCAGCCCTAGTGATGCCTCTCCTTTAGTGCTTGAGTGGTGCTTGAGCCTTAGAATGAAGAGGTGGTTACAGCTCAGCAGCTGCGGAGTAGCAGGGGACCAGCAAACTAGAACTTCAGAGCTACGGGCTGGGAAATGGCTATCACGCAAAGGTATCACCTTGATTCAAAGTGTCCCAGTGGGGGGAAAAATGAAACAAACCAAAAGCTCCTCTTAAAAACCAGAAATCAATAGGCATACTGAACAAAGTTTTATTTTAATGCAGTGAAGATTAAAAAAAAAAACAAACAACAAACCCCACAACAACTACATAAAAAGAACAGCATCAAAATCCCTTTTTAAGTCTTTCATAAACGGTTTAAGGTCTGCAAAGAGCATTTGCGCATCGTTGTGGGGAGGCAAGTGATTGCAAATGTTCCTCTTGGAAGACAGTATTGACCAGCGTTAGAAATACCTTTGTAAATCAAATCTCAGTGGGATCTATTTCTGGAAAAGTCTTAATTAAAAATAGTGCGCACACAAAACTGTATTCGAAACAAAAAGAAAATCCCCACCTCCTGACCCCGTCTGCTCTCAGGCTGTGTGGTGTTGTCAGTGGAACTGGAAATCTTACGGCAATCATCCCAGCATTTTGCTGTAGCGAAGGGGGG
>NW_010413489.1:0-8574 GCF_000710305.1 Buceros rhinoceros silvestris
GTGCGGGTGCGGCGCAGAGCGCCGTGGTTCTCTGTCGGACTTGGCGGTGACCAGTGACGGAGAGGCAGTGGTCACGAGAGGGGAACCGTTTGCCGTAGCGGTGGACTTTAAACTTTGAGAATGTCCCGCTGTCTGGCATAGGACACTTTTTTCCCCCTTCCTGTGCTTTTCTGCTGTGCTGTGACCGGTTTAAGTGTGCTCCGGTAACTGCCCCGTGGAGCAGTGCTCATCTCGGGTGCCAGCACAAAGCAAGAGGGACTGAGAACAGGGTAAAAATGCATCAGAGGTTCCTCAGGTGGCGGAGCGTTGCCCACGGTTCGCAACATTCAGCAAATACCAGGTCCTAGTTTGGAGAGAGTGCTTTGGTTTCCAGTGCTTCATGGTGTCTGGAGCACAAGGCGCGTGTTTGTGCCGTTTCTAGCATTTCATCGCAAGGTGTGTATATGTAAAATAGCAATAACCTCCTGAACTCTAACCATTAACATTGCGATCTGCTTGACTGTGACCAAAACAGAACCAATCTGCTTATGATAATACAGCTAAATTCACACACTTCCTTGGGTAGTGGGGTAATACGCATGCAGTGGAACCACTTTAAACTGGCATCTTGACCTCTGTGGTTGCCCAACCCAAATCTCAAATCACGTCAGAGTCCCAGAATTATGAGGTTGACTGGAGAGATACTGGTTAAAAAACTAGAGACGTTCCCTGTTTCTTTTATTTGCTGCTTGGTTTCAAATCTTCCTGGTGCACTGCACTCGTGTTTAGACTTTGTACTGTGACTGTAGGGACTAGTTTTATTTAGCAAGGCTTCTGCGTCTTGCATGATTCCAGCAGCCGCAGGTGTGTAACTTAATATCACAAGACTTGTGACAGACCTCTGGTCTCTCTTAACTTTGAAAGAGGAAGGAGCTGAAAGTACTTTTTAAGTTGCTGTAAGAAATTACAGTAGTACAAATTTTTAACCTTCTTTAAGCATTTAATGTGGGCTGATGCCCCCTGACATTCATTCAAATGTTCTCCTTCACAGGACACGGACTTCAAGCATCTGTAACTGTATTAATTTCTGTTGGGTTTTGCCTTCTAACTACCGGTGCTCCACATTGAGCGTTGCATGTTGAGATTCACGGTTAACTCTCCTCATGCATGTGGAGGGACACTGTAGCAATGTTATTTTAATTTTTCTGCAGGAAGCTGTTTTTGAAAACTGCACCTTAATTCCAGACAGTCAGATCGGTCTTTATTAAACTTTTGAGATACGGAAATGATGCTTTTGGGGAAAATGCTGAACCTGTGAGTTTTTCAGCACCAAAGATTAGGGTACTAAAAATCAGCCTGTAAAATGAACTGCTGTCTTCTCTGCCTTACACCTGACCATGCAGACGGCTGCCGTGTGAGTGACTGCCAGCAGTCGCTGTGTAATACCCTTTCATGAAGAAGTAAATGATATAAATGGAGTATTTATGGGTTTTCATACTGCTTTGTTAGTGGAAGAGAAGTCTGCTTGATATAAATATATACTAGTTTAGAAGATGTTTTCTTCACCAGTAGGAAGAGGTATCTCAAATTGAGAGGACCTGACTGACTTGTTTTAGCTTGTTCGTGTGTTACTAAGTGTGAATCTGGAGCAACACAGTGGTAAGAACTGTCTGTAAGTGAACCAGAAGGTGCAGGAATGGAGGTTGTTCAAGGTGCCCAGTGTTTTACTTTTGGGAACATTCTGTGGTAGGACAGATTAATAGTGAAGTGTTACCCTTCTCTGCTAAGTACTGCACCTGCAGCATCTATCAGCAGGGATCACACGCGTGTTGTATGACAGCATGAGTTCTGCGGGACTTACAGACAGTGCTGAAGACAAAGTCAGGGCGTTTTTGGCTTTGTGGATTTGAATTGCTGGAGTAAACTAAATGACTTGGGGCACATTTTTGATGCGCTATTACTTTCCTACATGTATTTAACATTCATTAGACTGTTTGCCTTGGTGTGGTTTGCCTACAAGGTGCATATTTTAGTCATTTGGTTATTCACTGTGGTTACACCTGAAATACCTCTGTCTTTTTACTACCTCAGACCATTACACACTGGAACAATAGTTATTTTGCAAGCAGAATTATTGCTGGGTAATTCTGTCCTGAAGGGAGGAAAGTTAAACCAAATGTGTGAAATGTGTACAAAAGGAAGCATGGCAGAAAAGCCAACCAGTTCTGTTTGAGAAGTGCACTACAGATAAAAGAGGAAAGATGGTTCTATGGGCCTGGACTGGAACTCAGGAGAACATGTTTGGTTTGTTTTGGTTTGTTTGGTTTTTTTCTCGGTTCTGTGATAAACTTCTTGTTTGGTCTTTGACAAGTACCTTAGAACTTATTTCTTGTCTTGAATTATCAGGGATCAGGTGCTTGAGTACCTCTTTTCACCACCTCATTGCGCGGGAATGGGTCAAACCTGAGCTGCTGCTAGCTGTCAGCTGACTAAGCCAGTGTTGGCCGAGTCCGCGATTTGTGCAGACCTGGTGGTGTGAGCTGGTTTGAAGAAAGAACTCGAGTGATAAATATGGGTAATAAACCTTACCTCGTCACAGAACAGGGCTGACTGATTTGCACCATTATTATTTCTGAATTGTACTGAAGCTGTTCAGAAGACCTGGCTTTGGGTTGTTTTGTTTGTTTTTTAATCTTCGCCTTTCAAATTATTCAGGAGAAAGGTGTATCTCTCCATAGTTTTTTTCAAAGTTTATCAACATGAAAGCAATTCTGGGCTGAGCTTAAACAATCCTTGATGCTAGAATCCTTCAAAATTCTGCAGTGGCAAAGATATGCTTTGAGGATTTATTTTCAACACTGTTACAGTGCAAGTCCCGTCAGGTGGAATATACTGATGGCTTTATCTTTATTATAAATTTTAGCAGGTCATTTGGATGGAAGCCAGGAACCTGCTCACCCAAACAGGTGAGGAACAGGGATGAATGAATAAAAATGCCTGACGAGTGGTTAGCCTCAGATCTTTGCTGCTTGCTGTATTTTATACAGTTTGAGAGAGGGCAAATTCTACTGCTTGGAACAGCTGGAAAGGCAGAATCTCTGAGATGCTCCAGTTGCTAAGGGTCACTACACGTTAGGCTCCTTCTTAGGACAAAGCTAAATTTGTGCATAGCATCAACTTTTGTGTAACGTTTTAGTCAAACAAGTCTTGGTTTTATTTAAAGCTCTGTTTATAGTAATTTCTCATGGCAGTGTATTAATGCTTTGTACCGTTATCTCAGACAAGATTCTGATTTTAATTTTTTTTTATATTGACTTGAATATCTGGATTGCATTCAATGCGTATTTTCCATTATTGAAAAGTTAAAAGCTATTGAGTTATGTCCCACTCCCAAATGTTTTATGTTTTTTCAGTGCCTCAGGGTGCAGAATGGCAGTTGAAGGATTTAATCTTAGCAGATGAAGGCAGAACTTAGATTTCTTTCTGTATCTGCTGTTCTGTGGTTTCAAAGAGTGAGTTTTGTAGGGCAGTGGATGCAACTACTTGGCACTAGGGGAGATAAGGGATATTCTGCTATGAGAGGTTTCAGGTGAAACCTTCAGAGAGGCTGAGAATTGCCTGGTCGGGATGCTGTAGACTCCCGTTAGGTGCAGGGCGAGGCAATGCTGCCCATTGTTGCAGTAAGCTATCCAAAAAATGACAGCTAACAGAGGTAGAGAGGCAGCCAATCCAGCCAGAGCGCGGAGCAGAGCGGGCTGCTGCAAGGCTGCCAAAATGTGGTAGCTTTGACCAATTTCTTGCCATCTAAAAATAGAAATGCAGGTCATGAAGTGACAAGTAATTGGTCAAAGCTACCACATTTTCAATTTCTTTAAAAATTATTTTTCTTTCTAAGGGATCAAGCAGCTGGGAGAATTTCAGCCATATTCTGTTTGGAGGGGATGACAATTGCTTACATTGATAATACATTTACTTTGTATATCTGTGGGAGCCAAAGATTACTGTCCTCTCATTTATATGATCACAGTTGGGACATTATCTTCTGAACAATCTAAGCTATGGAGTAAGAAGTACTTCTGCGGCAGCTTAAATGAAGATATTGTCAAACTAGCCCTGAGAAAAGCTCCAAATTAAGACTCCTTTAGTAAGGAGATTTGTATGGATGGGTCTCCTTATGTAATGATGATATGCTAATCTAAGGTAATCTACTAAAGCCTACACAGTTCTTGTATTTAAGCTATAGGCCAGACAGGAGGACCTCTCCTTAAATAAGAGCACTAGCATGGCTCCACAATTTGAATGAGAGTCTTAAAAAAAAAAAATCAAAGCTTTGCTTGCCTTAGGATTTTCAAAGGAGAAATTACCATTAATAAAATAAGTAGAAATAAGGCCATACACCTGCAAATTTAGCTCTGTTCTCCCACAGAAGTAAAACTAGTGTGCTATGGCAGGCTTAATGGTTTTAAGTGTATACACTTGCTTGCCTTAGGATTTTCAAAGGAGAAATTACCATTAATAAAATAAGTAGAAATAAGGCCATACACCTGCAAATTTAGCTCTGTTCTCCCACAGAAGTAAAACTAGTGTGCTATGGCAGGCTTAATGGTTTTAAGTGTATACACAGTCCTAGCAGCAGGAGAATCCCTTGCATGCGAAGCCTGAGTCATGAGGCAACATGATTTGTAGGTTTACAGGTCATCTTCTTCACTGAGGGGAAATCACTGCTGCAGATGGTAGCACCCAGGGACTGTTTCTGTCAGTGGAGAGGTGGGGTTCCTCCCTGCAGAGGGCTCATGCTAGGTTCGCTGCCTGCTGTGTCAAGTTTTCCAGACTTTGGTAACCAAGTAATCACCTGGTTTTAGAATCAGGTTTTAATATCCCAGCTTCATTGTCTGATGGTTTTTACCTACGAGTTGAGGAACATATATCAGAATAATATTAGAACAGATTAGTAGTTTAACACTGTTTCTGACAGTGATGCTTTGTGGATGCTAAACCCTGCCCAGGATGAGCTTATTATCCTAAAGCATGAAGTCTCAGAGTACTGAGAACACTTAATCCAACTAGCATTGCAGATTTTTTTTTTTCCTCCTAGGATGTGTCTCTAAGCCTTTTTAAAAAATTATATTAAAATTTTGCCTTCATCATGTTCCAAGCAGAAGACTAAACAAGTAAATTAGAGTGCACTTTCTAAGTTTCTTCTTTTGTCAGGTGAGCTTGACCAAACAAAAAGTCCCAGAGCTTTTTCATTCAAGGGCTTACAGGTATATGATAAAAATGATTGATGAAACTTTTCTGTAGTGAATGTATTACGTACTAAATATGCTAAATTGTAGCTCATAGTTGGGGGGCTTTGGTTTTTTTTGAGTGTGTTTGGGTGTGTGTGTGTATGGGGGCTGTTTGTTGTTGTTTTGCCTTAGTTTGGTTTTGTTGTTTTGGTTTGCCTGGTTTGGTTTGTTTGGTTTGTTTGTTTTTTACCCCAGAAAGAACAAGTTCAGTTTTTACATATCTTTCTTGGGGCATAACTAATCTTTTGGTTTTAATAATTGTTTCTCTTTTCCAGATGTTTTTACTTTTCATTACTTACGAAATGTGCTGAACAAAACTTAATGCAAGATAAACAAGGGTTATGACATTACGTAATATCCTGCCTTCTCTGAAGCTTAACATTAAATCTCCCCTGAATGGTGCTAGAGGCAGAGCAAAAGGCAGGAATCTCCTTTTTTTTTTTTTTTTAACTCATTCCTCCAGGAGGTAACAACTATTTTAAACCCCATTTGTGGCTGAGTTACCTTCAATGGTTCTTTGCAATAAGTTTCTTCGTACTTCACTTTTAATCTGTTGCTATGCTGTTTGGTTACTTTGTACTAAATCCTCTAGATACTCCCCTGTACTCTTCTTGCGTCCTAATAAATGCATTAATAATCTGTTTTAAGAACCAAAAGTCTAATTGTTTCTGAGATGTGTAATGGCGGGATAGAAAGTGGGCATCCTCTCGTGATGGAAAGTAAGCTCTCTGACTCCTGTTACTTCATTTTCCTCACATCCACTCGGTAGCCACTGAGCTCTTTGTACTCTGAACGCTTGAACAGAAAATAGTGCACTGCTGGGGCACTGTGTCCTGACTGGCCTCCTGAAGATCTCACACATGAATCAGGGATTTATGTTTCTGCCATTTGCCGTGATCTTTTCCTGTAAAGGAAAGTACAGTGGATAATGACTAGCTGGAAGCATGGTTCCGTTTGAGCCGTATATTCAGTGTATGATCCTGGCAGTCTCCTGAACTCTGGCGATTTGCTTGAAGGGAGAGGGGAATATATCTGATCCCTTAATGGGACAGCTTAGAAGACTGCAATGAAAAAACATGCAGTGAAAAATACAATAGCATTTTGCTCCCTCTTCAGGTCATCTCTGGGAAACAACTGAATAATCCCTCATTTAATTAAGCAGTTAAAAAAGACCAATGAATGCCCATGTGCTGTTTCTGCCTCTCTAATCCCTGCTTGGCTGCAGTTCCTTAAGCTATTAATTGACCCAATTGTAGCTATGTTCTTGAATTCTGGGTAGCAGCAATATTAATCTGTCAGCACACAGAAAAAAGCAATTTAAGCTTATTCTTTGTGTAGGCAGTTGCCAATCCATGAGAGAGTTTTCCACAAAAGTTTCCTTTGCTATTTTCTTGTTTTCAAAACACCTTGTAAAAATGATTTAAGATGTTTAAATGTATTGCATTTGAGGACTTTTTGGTTTGTTTTATTTTTGCTCACACTTCTGAGAATTCCTAGACAGCTCAGTAAGCACAGCATGGCAGCAGAGCTGTTCTGTCCCTATCTCTTGCTTTTAGCTATTTTTATAACCACCAAGTTAATGTCCGCTATTAATCCTTAGCTGCTATATTGACCACTTGCAGCCATAACAGATTCCATGTTTTCTGTAGTTTACCTGCTTCATTCTAAAGCTCCTTTGAAGTCCTACAGGGATTGCTAAATCCCGTTCTCCCTCTGCGAGTCTTCACTGAACTTTAAGTACAGTCTCTATGGCCTGTCCATTTCCCTTAAACATTACTGTCTTAAACAATGAGTACAAAAAGAAAGAGGAGAGTCTGAAATACAAGCCACAATAGGTCTGACATAGGAATGTAGGCTTAGAGCATGGAGGCTTTGGGAATGTGCTGTGGACGGTCAAAGAGACTCTACAGCTCACGAGCATCATATTTATGTTCCTGTGTGTGCGCCGTAGTGCTGACATTATTAGCGTTTGATTCCTTGCAGAGAAGTAGAAGGTCCTTTTGACCTGAAAGCTTGGTGCTTGTGAGGGTCTGTGAAGGGCTTTATTGGGTCAGTAAGTGATCCCCAGCTGTTGCTGGCAACCATGCCATAGTTTCTTTCATAAACTGATCGGGTCCATTCTGAAGTAGCCTGTTTTCTGATTCTCTCCTCATGTATTGAAGAGCTATTCCTGAACCTCTCTGCTGTGACCTTTAAAAATCATCTTGCGATTTCCAGCCTAAGTTTATTCCAGTCAGACTGTAACACTCTTTTATGCATCCGTTTATCCTTTAACAAACTAGCTCTTGCCGTAACCAGTGTATCCCACTAATGTGTTTCTCAAGAAAAGTCATGTTTTCACAGCCTCTGGACCAAGACAAGCTCTTCTAGTCTGTGCAAATAGGCTGCACATGTCCTGGGCTACCCTAGCTGACCTTCTGTTTACTTGTTTGAATTTATTGTGGTTCTCTAGAAAAGGACAGACAGTTTATATCAGGGTACTTTTTATTTATTTGTTTTTAAGGGGCAAAGTATATGTCAGTTAAATAAAAAAGCTTTGAAACCATAGAATTTTCATCTGTTTCCCCCTGTAATTTTATCTCTGAGGTCTTTTGTCTGTTTCGTTATGGGATCATGAAAACATTTTTGTGCTGCTCTCTTAGAGAAGGAATGCTGCAGCTCCAGCAGTGCTGTCTGGTGCTGAGGGATCCATATTGTTATGTTGATCCAAATGTTTGGGCTTGAAGTCTTCATAGGAAAGGGAACCTCAGATTTTGGAAGGGATTCAAGATCAGGCCTTCGTGAAACCTGCCCCACGTAAAACGCTTCTCTTTGCAATGTGTTAGTGATTTTCTGAAGTTTGACTATTGGTGTCCTTGTATCCAGATAATGAACTTTCTGGTAATATGTCTGAGATAGACTGGCTTTCTCTTTGCTCTCATCCCTTTTCTGGTCTGTGCATTCTGTCTCTTCATGCTGCTGACCTAGACTGGCTGCTGTTTTTATTTTACTCAGCATCATGCCTGAGTAGCTGGCTATGGCAGTAGAAACCCTGAATAAAGGTAGAGGCATCTGAACACTGGAGGAATACTGCTCTTACAGAATTGATTCGTGGCCCCACAAGAGGTCTCACTTGCAAGAGACTAGGCAGAAATGTTCTTTTCTATATGGAGAAAGTAAGAGGATTTACACTGTCATCTAAGTCTTATTTTAGCAAGAACTGCTTATTTTAGCAGACCGTTGCCTGAGTCTAGTGAAATGGCTCAGGTAAGGGTCTCCCAGGCAAAGGGAAGCAGCCCAGACATTCATCTGCTGCCACACGTGTAGG
>NW_010413489.1:8666-27811 GCF_000710305.1 Buceros rhinoceros silvestris
GTAGGGAGCTTAGCGTCAGTCTTTATGCTTTGAAAAAGAAAATATTCTGCACCACCCCAATGTATAAGATATAAATGCATATAGATGTCTTGTGCTTCCTTCTCCTTTCTTCTTTTAAGCATCTGTCTTCCCAGCTATTGCCTCATAAGCAGGACAGTACAAACAGTGACTTGCATTACTGCGTTTTTAACTTCTTTTAGCAAGTAGGCCTGAGGGTGCTCATGGGCAGGTAGCTTTTTAGCTTTCTCAGTCACTGTTTGACCCACTGCTTGAATGCTGTCACCCTGTATTAATCGTTAGTACTGTTGAGGCTTCAGATACTGGTGCAAAGTCAAAGCTGCATTGCATAGGAACTCTTCAAATATAAAGTGCATTGGAGTTCTATAGCTGAAGAATGGACTTCCGCAGTTACTGTGCTGAACAATCTGAGTGTTTGGTGTTTAATGTATGAATGCTTTAAGTGGAATAATGTTCAAGTAAATCAGCATGGGCCAGGGTGGGCCTCTGCCAATCACTCTTTGGAAGCCAGAAGGCAATGAACCTGCTCGGTTTTGAATTAATGTAAGCTGCTGGTTTGGATTTTCATTTCTAGAGACAAGCTGTTGAAAGTGTTCTTTAAAGTGTTCATCATCATAAAGCAAAACACTTGTTTCTTTGTGACACTGGAGAAAAAGCTAGACAGCTTTTCCATTTCAGATACAGGGGTTCAATTATCAGAACCTTGTAAATGCCATTTCAAACGGGATTCCGTACTTGGAATTCTTTTTTAATCCAGTAGTAAAAGAGCAGGTCATTTTGGGGACTTCTTATCCAGGGCCATTTTTTGAGCTATAACTAAGAAACCAACAGCATCTTACTTAGTTGCCCTGTTTCTTGTATGTCTGTACAGTTTGAACCCAGAAGCACTGGGAAGGCAGCAGGGCAAGAAACCATTCCTTCTGTTTTACCAACAGGATTGCTTAGTCAGTTACAATTAATTAGCCATATGTATGTACTCTGTGTGACAGTGTGCAGGTGTCACTGAATGGCTTAAGCCGTTATAGATAGTGATGCAAAACACTGCTCAAGTTAGTTTGCTATGTTTATATACCATGTTATGCTTTGTTTGCATGAGTAGTATTTAGTGCAAATAGTAACTTTTCACTTTTATACAGGGAAAACAGAATATAAAAATTGTTGAAAACAATAAACATGGAGTTTTCCAGTAGAGTTTTATACATTCTTTCAAGTAAATCTTTGTATTGAAATAGAATCTGATAACGTTACTGATGGACCCTTAAGGAAGAAAGGCAAATCACTCACGTGAATGGAGGAGAATGAATAAGAGAAACTCTGCCAAACTTGAACTGGTATCGTTAGTAGGGAGAGAATAGTCTGCAATGGTGATAGGTCACTTATCAAGTACAGAATGTGCAATAAAGACAGTAAGCTGATGAGTTCAGGGGTGTTGTCCTGATTGACACCAGCTGAACATCTAGCCAATATGTGTCGGTCTCTGCAGTGCTACACCATTCACATGAGAGCTGCCAACTCGTTTTATGGAGACTATTACTCATACTTCTCAAGGCAAAAGGTCATTTGAACTGCTGTCATGTGGTTGTGGCAACTTTAAATGATAAGATAAAAAATAAGCAAATAATGACTATAACTTTCCCCCGTGCAAACTCTGAACAAGTCATTAATTCATTGCGGAAGTTCTGTCATCCAGCTGTGTCAGGACTGATTTAGTATACTGAACTTCAGCCCCTGTTTTAGAGTGAGCCTTGCCCTGTGCTTAAGTGTTATCAAAGGGCAGGCTTAATTCTGCTAGCGAATCTGGTATTGCTTTTGCTGTTACTATTTGTGGTGGAAGCACGAAATTCTTAGTAGATGCGGTACCATGCGGTTCCATGTCTTCACCTAGTTCTCCAGTTAATCTGCAAACTGCTTCCATGTAATAGTTATCCAGGAAAAGAGGGCTTATATGTCTCCCTAATGGAGACATATTTTATTGTCACACATTTTTATTGGTTAGGAAAATCAGAATTAATGGACAGTCCTCCTGAAAAACCTGAGATTATTTACAGTTTTTATGGCCTTTGGTACTAAATGACAAAAACTCAATGCCTTTGAGAATTCTGGGGGCTAACACTTTGTGTTGAATTAATTTACTTGCTATCCCAAGTAAATGAAATTAACAAAATATGCTTACCTGTGAAGTCCCGACTTATGTGGCGATACCCAGAGCTTTTTCAGTGTTACGTAGTGTATCAGTTGTTCTTGAAGAGAGGTTTATGATCTAGCTCTTTAAAAGTGGAGTTGGGGGGCACTTTCTTTGCTGGATTTGGGTAGTATATTTGACCCTTTTCTTTAGCAAACTTAGGAAGCTGAAGAAGAAATAGGTAAGGTATAAACCAAATATGTGTGCTGGATGGAGTAGACTATTTTAAAGGTGTGAAATAACACGTGTCATGTTGTCCTTCCCTCCCCCAATTACCTATTTGGTAAATGCTAATAAAAGTAAAAATTTGGTGGAAAATGTCTTCAGTACTGTATTACCACTAAAGTGGGAGATTCAATGGGTACAAACTTCAGTTGAATTCAATTCAAATAACTTGGGATCAAGTTCTCCATGGTAGTCACACCTGGGCAGAACATCACATGCTATATAAACTTTCTTGTCCATTTATAGACTGCCTTAAAGTGGACTGTTGCTTATTGTTTCCCTTGCTGTGTCATAAGGCTGTGTGTCTACAAAGGCTGTATCTTTCTTTATTCACTGCTATTTTTTTCCTACATTATTTATGCCTTTTACCTGTCATCAAACTTTGGACTATATCCCTTTCGGAAGAGAACTAGTGTTTAGCCAAGCTGAAGAATTGTGGAAACATGGTCATTCATGAACAAATTCACTCTTCTGTTTCATTGACCAGCCTAGACTCCACCATTAACTACACTGGGTAAGGCAAGATTGGAGTCAAAGATCATGCACAAAGAGGACATCTGTTTTCTTGAAGACATGGAAATAGAAACACTGGCAGGTCTTGTGGAAAGGTAAGGAGGAGCAAAGATCTACTGCTGCCCAAATCCATTTCTTTGAAGAGCTGCAGAGCATAATCTGGGCTTCTCAATCAAGCCCCTCCCCTGCCCCCCAGTGTATGGTCAGCAGCTATTATTGCGGCTGCCTCTTACCTTCAGAGCTACCTGGCTAGGTCCTACAGGAGCTCAAGAACCAGTTAGTACTTGAAGGACTTAAGTCACAATACAGCCTGCTAGCTTCTGATCTTGTTTGTATTTTGCTGAGGTGGTTGAAACTGTCTCTAAAGCTTTTCACTCTTTGTATACGTGATGCCTAGTTTATGGCCTGCAAGTGTTTGGAACAGTACAGGAGCTCTCGGTGTAGAACTGTCTCCCATGAAAGAGATGCAGAGAAGTTTGATTGTGGGGCGGGGAGGGAAGCAGCATTTTCCTCTCTTCCGTATGCACTGCGTACATGGAAGTATATATGCTGTCCTGGCCAGTCCACAGCTGCCTTCTGGGAGTCAGAAGGAATACTGACAACTTCACGCCTATGTGGATTACCATTGATTAGAATGACAGAGGCATCTGCATTTTAGGCTGTTCTGACATATGCTTGTTACACATCCAGCTGTGCTGGTGGAACAGGTTCTGTGAGCTGTGCTCACGTTTCCTCTACACTGGGAGACTGACCTCCTGGATCTGCAGACAGAACTCACCTTCTCTCTTTTGGTACAAGATCAGCAGGGTTGGATCAGATCACCTGTTTAACCAGCGTAAGTTAACTCAGCTGTCTTTTTGGAAGCACTCTGTGTCACTGTGTGCACCACTAGGTCTGCAAGGCTAGTTGTCTTGGACAAGCAGCTGAGGGCTGGATCTTATACCAGATAAAGCTGCCTCTGAAGAAGGCCATCTGCTCATGGCCAGCTGCAGGAGCTTTGGATTGATTCACACACCAATAGGGAAGATTCTTACTGCATTTTCCGTGCATGAGTTTTACAAACAGCAATACCAAACAAAGCTTGATGAATTGTGAGCTGACTGTGTACTCAGTGTCACTATCAGAGGAATAACTGAGTGGTATGAGATAGTCTTATAAAAAATGAAACCGCAGTGCATGCTTGAAAGAGCTTAATTTCCAACCCTGGTTTTATCACTGCTTTTCCTCTCCAGTCTGTCTGCCTCGGTTTCCCTATTTACCTCACAGTGATGCTGTCAGCATTAACTACATAATAGCTACTCTGAGTTTTGCAAATGTGAGATATAGGAAAGGCACAAAGTTTTTAAATACAGCCTTCCAGTGGTAAAAGTCACCTGAGTGTGGTCTGGGTTATCTGTACTTAACCAGAGATTTCTCCTTCAGTCACAGAGAACTGGAGTGTCCTGATCTCAGAGGAAGTCAAACCATATGGAGAGAACAGCATGTTAAGTCAAAGTGTTTTCCAAGTGCCAGTGGTTGCTGCACCCTTCGCTAGTAATTCTGAACCTGCTAGGCTTTGCTGGAAATAGGTCTTGGCCTCTGATGATCCTCCTGTTGTGCAAAAATAGGCTTCGCAAGTCCACCTCCACACATTATTAGTGCTTCTAAATTGACCAATGATCAATGAAAACCAGCGAAGAATGACTTCTCCTAGCGTTACATATTCTGTGGAAAGATTTTGGGTTTGGATGGAAAAATATTCCACTAAAAATGGCTTGTGTACCCAGTTATATACATAACTGTACAGCACTGTGCTAATGTCTGGGAATGGCAGCTAATTAATGCAAATTGACCTCCTACTTAACCTTATCAGCTTTTACTCTGCGAAAAGCTGCTTATCCATGCCAGTGAACACTTTTACTGTTTCACACAGTTACCGCCAAACGCTTTCTGGCAAGGACTGCCATGGCACACAGAGGTGCTGTCTTTTTCATCTTCCAAATTCTCTGTAACTCTGTTTGGTCAGCAGCCGCCATGGGCTCCTCATCAAAGCCCTGTCAAACCCCAGTGTAGTAGTGTGCCTCCTTGGAAAAACAGTATAGGAGCAAAAATATAAAAAAAATTCCTCCAATCTGTTATGTAAAACACCCTCAGGGTAAAAAGCTGCTGGGGTTAAAACCAAACACTTCGTGATGGCTTACATGGTGTTCTGTGAATAAAGAATATCTAGGGCTTCATCTCAGTCTTCGTAAGAGATAAGAAGAATTGTTTTTTCTCCCTGGACCTTGTTCTACGATCTGTGTAGTGATAAAATACTTCAGATCACCCAGCTGTCATTTCAGGGGTGCCTCTCTTGCCTTCAGCAAAAGTATGGCAGGCAGGACCTTGGCCCCCAAATTGCTAGTTTTTGATCCCATTCCTTTCCACTGTTATGGGCTGTGAAGAGTTATTTGTCAGACAGCAGATATCTGATACACTAAATCATCCATCTTGCTTTTGTGGGGATTAGCAGCTATGTTAAAAGCTCTGTTGGCTTCTGAGGCTACAGGGTGTTCATGTGGATCAGGTGTATTTGTCTGAGGTATCCTCTGTGGAGATTGCTACTATCAGCACATAGAGCTCTAATTTCAGCCAAGATCCTTAGTGTGACCACTGATATATTCGGGTTCTGGTTCTGTGAAGCTTCAGTAGAAGAGTCATGACTTCAGGAAGTGTTTCTAAGTAAGTTTCAAGAATGATAAACCAACAGAGTGTTGTCATACCTCTGGTCTTTCTCAGAACACCCACATCAAAGGTCTTGGTAGGGATATTGAGATGGAAAGGCTGATGACTGCTTGCATCCATGCCAGTGTCTCAGTCCTCAGGGGATCTGAAGTTTGGGAATGTGGTGTACCTAGAGATGTGTGCCTGGCAGGGATGAAAGGTTGGAAATGGCAGGCACAGTGGTCTTGGGTTGGTTCGATGTGCCAGGAATTCTTCAGAAAGAAAGAAGGAAAATTTCCCTATTTCAGACTTCGCAAGAACTAGAAGTGAGAATCAGAAAGGCGATATCTTAGTTTTTTAATCCTTTCTTGCTTGCCCCCTACAAAGAATTCACGATGATGATTCCCTTGTAGCTTTTGTACATGGTGAGTCATACCAATTCACATTTATTTTTATGCAACTTAAGGGAAGGAAAATGTGGAGTGCTAATTCTTGCACAGATCAAATTAATAGTAACTGAGTTTGTCCTTGTGAAATAAAAATTTACCTCTAAGGAGACATGGTAGGAAGGAGGATAAAGCTAAACCGGAGAGTTTTATGGGATACTGAGGACCAGGATTTCTTGGAGAGCCCATGTTCCTGTGGCTATTCTTTTTAGCTTTCATTTTTTCGTGATAGAATAATAAAAAAAAACCTTATTAAAATCAGGGGAATCCTGAAATCTTCTGAGAAAAATGAAAACAGTGGTTTATTCCACTAAGAGAGACTAGCACCCTGTTTGGATTCTTCTAAACTTTACCACAACTGCACACAGCAGCTTACTGAGATCAAACACCTTTCCTCACCCACTGTATAAAACAAAGTCACAACCTTATACCTGAGGCTGTGCATCGTGATGTAACGAGATGTCTTACCCAGCTGAGCTCTTCAGAGGCTTCTGTCTCATCAATTGGCTTTATACACGTCGCAGCTCTTAGCTGTGTTTGGTAGATGCTCCCAAATGCTTTAATTCACATTAGGCAAAGAGGCCATGAACAACACAGCCAGGAAAAAGCAATTAGCTAATAGGTGAGTCAGCAAGATCAGTATTTGTTAGGAGAGTGGGTGTGCTAGGCAAATACTGCAAATCTGCTAGACCTATCATGATGTGCTTTGTTCAAGAGAATTTTTTTTTTTTTGCCTAGTAGTAGTGCTGCTGCTTATTGCCAAGGAACCTGCACTGTGCAGTTATGGCTGTAAGAGGAACAACTTGCCTTTTTATTTCATTAAGGAAAGATAAGATGTAGTGTAATGTAGGTGAAATGTGCTTACTTAGCCAAGCTGTCTGGTGGTTTTCAAAGCCAGACTGTACTATATTAGGGACGAAAAGTAATAAATAAGTTACCTGAAGTGACCTATGTTCGTTTGCAGCTCCCACACTTTATCTGAATCAAAGCAATCCATATACATTAGGGACAAATCAATTGAGTAAGCAGTGCAGACAGTATTCTTACTGATACCACGGATTACGTGAGGAATGTTGTGTGTTGCCAGGTGCCAAAGACTGAAAAGACGCTGGGAATAAGAGATGTGCAGAATGGTTTTTTTAAAAGAAATGGGGAAAAAATACCTCATTCCTTTGACACTTTTGAGTAATAAGCTCGATATTAATTAACAATGGTATATGGTATTAGTAAAAATAAATCCTTTTATCAGTAAAGCGAAACAGAAAACATCCTGTTTATAATTGCAGAGAAAATACTTATTCATTCCATGATGATAAATTATTTTACCTTGGAGTCTTATTTATGCTTCAAATATATTTTAAAAAAGCAATCAAAAGAAAGCACTATCTTTGAAGGGCAAGAATTTCATCACTGAGGCTAGCTAAAAGTCTCTTGGCAATTGTACCACATTAGAAAAATGTGTAAGATTAAAAAAATTAATTTGCTTAATGGTTCTTCGTGTTTTAATGAGGAAAAAAAAACCCAAGCAAATGCCCAAAAGACAGTATTAGTGGTCTAATCTAAGTGGTTCACCTGGAGCTCCAAAATCTCATGTATTTCATGATGAAGTCTTAATTACCAGGTCTTTCTTGAAAGGGTCTTTACCATGTGTGGGTAGGAGAGATTGACTGCTGGTAGTCTTTTTTTAAGCTTTATTATTTGTACAGTGATCACACAAAGTTTCTTGATTCCAAAAGCCATATACCAAAATTACCCCATTGTTTGTCTCAGTGAGGAGAGGGATGTTCCAGATTCATTTCCAAGCAGGAGACGTGGATAACTTCTCAGGACTGTCCCCTCTCTCAGTTTGTGGACAGAGCTGTGTGGCATGTTAATGGGCCCCGTGGGGACTCTGTTGTTTTGGACTTAGCATTTCCTCTGGGAACTTTTTTCCTCCCACAGATGGGGATTGCACAGTCGCCTGGTTAATAACATAGCCATGGCATGGGTGCTACACACAAGCTCTGTTTAAGTCACCCGTGACTCAAAAGCTGCAACTTGACCACTCCATCATTGAATTAATGTTTGCAAAAATAGTGTTGCACAGTTAAAAAGGAAATACGGCCCCTTGCTCAGAG
Organism: Buceros rhinoceros silvestris; assembly: GCF_000710305.1. Classification (NCBI taxonomy): domain Eukaryota; kingdom Metazoa; phylum Chordata; class Aves; order Bucerotiformes; family Bucerotidae; genus Buceros; species Buceros rhinoceros. The sequence continues at coordinate 16,850 of NW_010413489.1, forward strand.
GATTTAAATACAGTCCTGTGCTTATTTCTTTCCACATATGGGTATGTGAAGATAAACTTCAAGTGCCACACCAGTTGTATTCACACATTGTGTTGTCACAATGTGCAGAAGTCATGCATTTCATTGTGAAATCTGTGCTGAGATGCTGTGGGACTCAGTGCAGTCAACATGACGTGGGACACCTCACAAACTACCTTGCCAGCACAACTCATGCCTCAGCTGAGCTGATCAAAAGATCTGCTTCTAATGTGTGATGCTACAGAGACAACAGGACTCAAAGTGTTGGATTCTGAAAACCATTTGTGTATTGTTACATTTATAATGACCTGGGACTCTGATGCAAACCTTGTGAAAACAGAAAGCTTTATACAGCAATAGCCATACTTACAGAACAGCAATCTTTAGAAGTTTATTCCACAGATCCTTCTAATTGATTTTCCATTCCTAGAGTGAGATTTGGTGCTGTATGTCTACTGGTGCTGTAGACATGAAGGAGAATACTTCTTAGTGTTTATTTTCAATTCACATTGAATTTCAATTCATATTGTAAGAATGTGAATTGAAAATAAACACTAAGAAGTATTTTCAGTTTCCATTTCCATTCACATTGTGTTACAGCATGAATTGTTACGTTCTTTGTTGCATTCATTGGACACAGATTCCTGATACAAATGTACAAAATGAGGAGAGTGAGTCTGCTTTGTGCTCTGGCACGGCAGAACTGCGTAAGTACTTTTGTAGACCACTTTTTGTTATAACATCTAAACTTAAGGCTGCAATAAAAGAAGGGTGAACATAGATTTTCATGACTCTGACAAGATTTAGAGAAGCTTTGTGAGCTAAGGTTGTAACAGCTAGCAAAGCTTTGTGATTTCAAAGGTGGACAGTTACTTACAGTGTTCCTTACATTTTTAAAACTCTGACTGGTTAATCAAGCCTGAAGCCACCCAGAATGAATGGCAGTCTAGAAAGATAAAGCTCTGGCTGGAAAGGAAGATAGGAGTAGTAGCTTTTGCAAACTGGCATTGAGATGCTTTCACTGGAGTTCTAGTACACTTTTGTTGGAGCCTGCCAGTATCACACCAGAAGCAGTTGCTCAGTAATATGTTAACTTCTCCTTTATGTTCAGTCAACAGAAGATACAGAGTGTACCTCAGTTTCTTGGAAAGAAATGAGACCCAAGTGGAGAGATTTGTGCTCCTAGTTTGGAAAGCCCCAGAAAAATTCAGGGAGCGGTCCAGATAGGCATCATCCCATTTCCCTAGCAAGGAGTGCACTGTGAGCACTCAGCAAAAGCTTTTTGATAAAATAGGCTTAAACCAAATTTCACATGTGAGAGAGTATCCTTATGGAAACACTGGCTTCCCCTGCAATAGTTCTGCAATTCTCCTCCTGTCATAGTGTAGAGCAGTAGAGGCAGAGACACACTTGTTGAGTAACGGTAATAAAAGGCACATTAGAACCTTGTGACCTTCATGAGGGGCTCTCACTTCCCACTATTTTTCTGCTCTCTGACACATGGTAGGAGCCTCTGAAAAGCTGTTTCTTCTTTCAGGTTTGATGTTGGTCTGAGAGTGATGCAGTGTGGGAAGCCTCATGACCTTCAACTTCTTTTCTGGATAAGGCCAGAGAACATTTTGCTGCTCTTTCCTGTTAATTTCCCGGGTGCTCAGTAATTCTTAACAGCATAAGATGTACGATTCTTGCCAGTTTTAACAGGAAGGAAATTATGGCTGGAGGAGAAAACATTTCACTTGTGTAAATTGGCTTTCTCTGCAGGCCTTTATTGTTGCAAAGGGAGGCAATCACTTACCTTGGCTAACCTTAAAACCTGCTTGGTCAGGGAGCTGCAGGTCAGGGAACCACCGGGGGCTGGGGAGCGGGAGGACAGTCAGTGGAATGGAAGTGCAGTGTGGCATGAGAAAGAGTGAAAGGAGATTAAAATCCACATGGGAAAAGGCCAGTTTTCATTCATTCTGTGCTGCCACTGAACCCACTGAAAACCTCATTGGTGTGACTTGTCTTGGGAAGGACAGCTGCAAATGCTATAGCTTGATGTGTGTGTCTGTGTAACTGGGGTTCTTGGCAATGGCTTGAGGGTTTTTTTTTTAAGGCCTTCAGGATTTTACAGTCTTGTTTGGTGTGAACTCATTACACATTTAGATGGGAGGAGGCAACTACTTTTCTCCGGCACATTTAACTGGGAGAGCATATGCCTGTGGCGCACTGCCGATGCACCGACGAAAGCACATCTGCACAAAGCCAGTGATTCGTTCTAGTGCAAAACTGCATAAGAAGAGGTAGTGTGCATACTTAAGGCAAAGGCATCATTGTCCCATGAAAGTGTACAGAGTTACTGCAAATGCCTGGTAATTAATCTCCCATAGAAGACAGTAGTAGCTCAAAGGAGCCCTCACAAGCTATAAGGTAAATAAACTGAGTGTTAATAGCTTCCAGGTAGGCCTGCAGAGAACCACTCAGATGGTATTTTTCAGGAAATGTTCCACGTGGCTGTCACCGCTTAGTAGTCCCTGATGGCAGGAAGAATATTTGCTCTGAAAGACCTTGGACTGTGAATGTGGAAGTTTGTTTTTTTTTTTTCCTGTGGGTTCACTTTTTGTTTTAAAGGATATATTTTTTCCTTCAATTTAACAATCTTTCAAAACCCAAGAAAGCTTTTGGAAAAATAAAATCCTCAAACAAGGAAAAAGCAGAGAGACGCAGAATGTTTCAGGTCAAGATGTAAGTGCAAAATAATGGAAAAAATACCAATGTCCTGTTGATCAAATATTCAGAGTCCAAGGTCGTGTACTTTTCAGTATGTACGGGACAGGGTTTGATCTACTCTTGTGTAAAAGTTTCTTCCTCCTTACACAGCTAGCACAAGGGCAAGGAGTCCTGGCAGTCCCTGGTTGCTGCTTCTTAAGGAAGCAAATCCCCAGAAAAGTGCCACAGTCTCTGACTCAGCCTGTGTACATGGATGATCCATTCTGGTGAGGGGTGGGCACAAGGAATGCTCTTGCAGTGAAGTGAATGGGTCCCAAACATCCTTAACCAAGAAGCATTTGAGGTTGACTACCCTGGGAACTGCTGAAAACACAACAGCCACCTACCCCATGCAAAGGACAGTTTTTAATTTTACTCCGCAATCTGTCTGTGTTTCTGCTGTTTCAGGGTTACCAATACAGACATCACATAACAGGACGCTTATTTGACTAGCAAGTCATAGTGGACCAAGTTGTTCCCCAGCATCATTTCACTGCAGTCAATGGAGTTTTCTTGGAGGTGGCTTAGGTAATAAAACAGAAATTCCCAGCTTGACCGTGCCCACTTTGCATGGATGTTGGTTTTAAAACAACTTTAAAAGTGCTCCACTACCTTACTAAAGTGCACGGGCCGCTTCCCATGTAATGTTTAGGAAACTTGTAGGAAGAGACTTTCAGGGAAACTGCTACTTCCTTGCAGCTTGTAATCAAATTCTTGTGGAAGCAGCACAACCAGTGCCTTGCTGGTCAAAGGCCGAAAGCTGTCCCAGTAAAAAGGAGTTTTGGCTTGTACACTCTGGTAGGTAACCTCACTCGCGTCTGTTTGTGCTGTGTGCTGTAATGAGGAAAATAGAGAAACCTGCAAGAAGCAGTGGGTTGCAAAGAGCAGGGCTGCAGGTTTCTCTGTGTAGCTTCTGTGGGCTGTTTTTCTAGAGTTTACACAAAGTGGGGAGCAGCTACCTCCATGCAGGGAGGCTGAAGGGAGAGTGGTGGGGTCAAATAATACGTCCCACAGCTCTATAAAGATAACTGAAATTTGTCACACAATTAATCTCAGGTTTCTAACATGCTCTAGTTGCCAATGCTAATATGGCAGGTGTAACTTGTCCATTTTCCACTTTTGAAAAATTTACATTTGCACTTTAAATTGTCCCAATCTGAAATCTTGGTAGTTTGATCAAATTTAAGCGTTTTGCTGGTGCCATCAAGTGGCAAAACGTTGGATTGCAGAACTCCAGCAGGATCCGAATTCACTCAAGTCTTCCTATCGCCCGGACAGCAGCAGTGAGGAAAATAATCCTTGCCAAGCTTCCTCAAAAAATGCGTCTATCTATCTATAGGACAGGCAGAGAAGACGAGGAGGGGGGTCGCACTGTACGTCCGTGGCCAGCTGGAGTGCATGGAGTGCCTGGGGGTGGAGGAGGAGCCATCTGAGAGTTTATGGGTCAGGATTAAAGGGAGGGCACAGGCAATGGGGGAGTCTGCTACAGGCCAGTTGACCAGGGAGATGGAACAAATGAGGTCCTCTATAGACTGGTAGGAGCAGCCTTACATTCACGAGCCCTGGTGCTCAAGACATCAACCACCCCTAAATCTGTTGGAGGGACAACACAGTGGGGCATAAGCAATCCAGGAGGTTCCTGGAATGCTTTCATGGTAGCTTCTTTGTCCAAGTGATAGAGGAGCCGAGGAGGAGAGGTGCTATGCTGAACCTTTTTCTCGCCAACCAGGAGGGTAGGTGGGGAATGTGAAGGTAAAAGAGCAGCCTTGGCTGCAGTGACCACGAAATGGTGGAGTTCATGATCCTTAGGGCAGTGAGGAGGGTGCGCAGCAAGCTCACTATCCTGGACTTCAGGAGAGCAGGTTTTGGCCTCTTCAGGGATCTACTTTGTAGAGTACCATGGGATAAAGCCCTGGAGGAAAGAGGGGCCCAAGAAAGCTGGTTAATATTTAAGGACCGCCTTCTCCAAGCTCAGGTGCGATGGAACCCAACAAAGAGGAAGTCAGGCAAAAATGCCAGGAGGCCAGCATGGATGAACAAATTGCTCCTGGACTAACTCAAACATAAACAGGAATCCTACAGAGGGTGGAAGCAAGGACAGGTAGCCTGAGAGGAACACAGGCAGGGATCAGGTTAGGAAAGCTAAAGCCCAGATAGAATTAAATCTGGCCAGGGACATCAAGGGCAATAAGAAAAGCTTCTATATACGTTGGTCATAAAAGGAAGACTAGGGAAAATGTGGACCCTCTCTGGAAGGAAATGGCATACCTAGTTACCCAGGATATGGAGAAGGCTGAGGTACTCAACAATCAAAAGAAGTGTGACCAGCAGGTCAAGAGAGGTGATTCTTCCCCTCTGCTCTAGTGAGGCCCCCACCTAGAGTACTGTGTCCAGTTCTGAGGCCCCTGGCATAAGAAGGACACGAACCTGATGAATCAAGGTTCAAAGCAGAGCCATCGAGATCATCAGAGGGCTCGAGTACTTCTCCCTTGAAGACAAGCTGAGAGTTGGGGTTGTTCAGCCTGGAGAAAAGGAGGCTCTGGGGAGAGCTTGTAGCAGGCTTCCTGTACCTAAAGGGGTCTGCAGAAAAGCTGGAGAAGGACTTTTTACAAGGACTTTAATATTAGATAGGTCAAGGGGTAATGGTTTTAAACCAAGAGAGTAGATTTATATTAGATACAAGGAAAAAGTTCTTCACTTTTTCACAAGGCAGTGAGGCACTGAAACAGGTTGCCCAGAGAAGTTGTGGATGCCCCTTGGAAGATGGGGCAGGTTGATGGGGCTTTGAGCAACCTGATCTAGGGGAAGGTGTCCCTGCCCATGGCAGGAGGGTTGGAACTGGATGATCTTTAAGGTCACTTCTGACCCAAACCATTCTATGATTCTATGCTATACCAGAAAAATGGACTGAAATACATAATGGTGTCAAGGTTGCTTCAGTTTAATCTGGATTCTAACTAGTAGAAAGCCTAATATTTTTGAGTTCTACAAGTTAATAAATATGGACAACCTGTAAAACAAATTGAGACCCTTGTTGAAGAGATACTAAAGTGGGGTGCAATACCGCGTTCTGAATTTCCTTCCCAGCTGTGTTTGCTCTCCTTTGTGACTAGCTAATCTGTTTTTACAGAACATGGCCTTTCAGATTTCATATACCTGCACTTCATATCATATGTGCATCCTATCACCAGAGTGGAATGAATATGCAGTTTGCTCTTGTATTCACTACATTCTCAGTCTGGTTAACACGCAGTTTAAACTTACAGTTCATCATTCATATGCACATCACTTTTTTTTCAGCTGAGTAACATCAGAGTATCACCCAGAGGGAAGGCCTCTGTGTAAAGAAAAACTGTAAATGTATAAAACTTAAGCTATATTTGCTTGAAAAAAACCCAAATAATTGATATGTTTTTGTCTTGACTTCTCAGATAACCCTTAATATCAAAACTCATAGTGTGCCAGTGTGGAAATCTGTCCTAGGTTTCAAAATCTAAGTCATGGAGGGATGGATTTTGAGAGGTGCTAAGCAACCGTGCCTGAATCCATAGTTCCTGAAAGTGGTGAGCATTTCCCCCTGAGAAAGCCTGGTGGCCCTTACTGCCCCTCACCATGCACACCGAACGCTCAGTAGGAGCTGTGGGAATGCCTTGAGTAGGTGCAGGTTCCAACTTTTGACCCTATAAGGAGTTATTTCTGCATTATAGGGATCATTTTCAGCTCCTTCTGATGCTAAAGGGCTTGCAGAATCCAGACGAATAGCATGGTGCTTTTCACTGGATAGAATCTGAGAAGAATACAGCACCATGCCTGTCTTTGAGTTTAAACAATGGAAAACAAACCAGTCGTTAGTATGGCACACTGCGTACAAACAAAACAAAAAACCATCAGAGAAAGCAAATGAAAATGCCAAAATGAAGGAAATGCAGCTGGAAAAGTCAGCCATAGCCAGTAAGATTTTCCTGGTATTAGAAATACCAGAGGAGGACCACAAAAATTATCAGGTGGGCTGGAACACTTCCCCTATGAGGACAGGCTGAAAGAGTTGATCTTGTTCAGCCTGGAGAAGAGAAGGCTCTGGCGAGATCTTATTGTGGCCTTTCAATACTTAAAGGGGGCTTATAAGAAAGATGGAAACAATCTTTTTATCAAGGCCTTTGGCAATAGGACAAGGGGTAATGGTTTTAAATTAAAAGAGGGGAGACTCAGACTAGGTAGAAGGGAGACATTTTTTTACTATGAGGGTGGTGAAACACTTGAACAGGTTACCCAGAATGGTGGTAGAAGCTCCATCCCTGGAAACATTCCAGGTCATATTGGACAGGGCTCTGAGCAACCTGATCTAGTTAAAGATGTCCCTGCTCACTGCAGGTTCCTTTAAAGGTCCCTTCCAACCCCAAACATGTCATGATTCTATGATTCTGTGAAACAGCCTTATAGTCCTGCCCCAGCCTTGCTAAAGCTGAGCTTCACCCAAAGCTTCTAATCAATTGTGTGTTGCGAAAAGGAATGGGTCGTGGCCGTAACAGCGTGGATGAAGAAGAGATACTGGCTTCAAGAAAGGGAAGGAAACGACGTTGAATCAGAAAGGGTTTGTTTGACTTTTACAGCTGGCTCAATGGGCTCCCAAGGGTTGAGGGTTATAGCACTGTCCAACAGGAACATGCTTGCAATACTGTGGTCTAACCACAACTGCAGAATGGTTATTGTCTTCTCCTTCATCTTAATTGCTTTCCCACATTAGCACTGTAGTGCTTGCTTCTGAGCCTCCAGCGCTGTCAGTTGAACAATGCGAGCATCTGTGGTCAGACTTAGACTTCTAGCTCTCATGCAAGGCTCTGTGTTCAGAACGGCTGAGCGCCTCCATCTTAAACTAAAGTCACTGAGACTCCCCTCCTCCTCTTTCAACCCCACCACACCACGGTAGCACCCAACATCCATGCAGAGGCCAGGTCCCATGCACCCTTCTGACGGGACAGCTGGTGCTGAGGGTGCTCCCCTATGACAGACTGTGCCACCGGAGGGTGCTACTATAGAGCAGCCACCCTCACTTTAAAGCCAAATCCAGGGATTTAAGAGGTCTAAATGCTGATTTGGGGTGATCAATGCATATGTAGGATTGTCATGACACACATTCTCTTTCCAGCATTAAAATGAAAACCTGCTAACCTGGAAATGCTTTCCTTTTGCCTAGTTCCACTGCTGTGCTTGTGAAGATGCACTTTTTACTACTGTGTTTGATGTGGGTGGGTGGCGTGGCTCAATAAATAATACATGGCATTTGAAGTCTTTTGGAGCAGTACCTCTGCGAAGTGGCAGTATTTGAATCTGTAGCAGGACATCTTTATGTTCCTTGTACTGACTTTGAGTCAAGAGGAAGATGACTTTTGCATTGGAAACTGGCTCTCCTTCTCAGAAGAGCCTGCGTAATTGTAGTAGTTTGGCTGCAACTTGGAGAGGAGCCTGGCTGTGGGTACAGGTTAGGACGAGTGATCTCCAGAGATCCATTCCAACCTGAACCTGACTGTGTCTCACCACTTGGAAGAAGGAATTCTCATGAGCGGTTCCCCCTGCGCTCTGCCTGCACCCTGGCATCTCCTGAATAGCGCTGGGCATCACTTCATTTGATTTTCCTCTTAAAGATGGATTTTCTAGCCTCCTGTTTATCATGCAACAAAAATTCCTTTGGGTTCTGTAGGTTATACATGGGAAATTTGCCAGCATGTGTAAAAGCCACAGTTTAATTACATAGAGGTGCACTGGAAAACATATTCTTTACTTTTTTCTCATAAAATTTCCTAGACATCTTAAGAAATTATTTAAAAAATGAAGCATAAGCAAACACAGCCCTCTTACCACTAGTTTAGTCTGGTGGTTGCCTTATGTGCTATGTTTTCACAGCCAAGCCCTGGACATATATAGAAAATACAAATATCAGCATAATCTAATAATGTCTTATCTACTAGAAAGTTATATTTAAATATAACCCTAACTGTGGGATTTCATTAAATTATTTTTGTATGGTTCTTATTAAAAAACAGTTTGCTCCATAAAATAATTCTCGGTGTGGATATTTCCCAAAGTTTTATTTATGTACAAGCTGTATTATAAATGCATTTATTTAGGCTTCTCATACTTCCTCCACTTGAAATTTGTGCCAGTGCAATCAGAGGCACAGCCACAAAAATGCTTCATTTGCATCTTGCCCATTTCAGCTTTCTCCTCTCTAACTGTGTGCACTAGAGTAAGTTTCTAATTAACTTCTAGCCTGTATCTCTGGTAGGTTTCATTGAGATCAGCGGAGGTGGTGCCATTGGGAATTATCTTACCAGGAAGCTAATGTGTGTAGTACAGCAACGTAGTGTGGAGGAAAGGCTGCTCTATTTTGCCCCTACAACGGCACTATCAGGATTGCGGGTACCGGGGTATGCTCTGAACAACTGTTCCACAGTATCACTTTACTGTGAGAGCTGCCCAAGACAAGCATCAAATGGATGTCATGACCATGGGTTTATATAGTAGCTTGCAAACCTCTTCTTCCTTTATGACTGCTAAGTTAGTTTTCTGAGATATGGCATGTAGTCACTGTGACTCATCTACCTTCTCATTAGGTGCTATGCCTGAGTTGGCCAAAACCTTTGCTTGCTTGCGGTGTGAGGGTAAGAACGTAAAGAGAGCCACACAGACTATATGCCACCTAGGCATTTTTCACCCTGTGGAAAGGGAAGGCTTGATTCTGGACCTCTTTTTCTCTTCAGATAAGTGGGTGGATCAGGGGCTCTACACTTGTGCTCCTGAACAATAAATAATCCAAGGGATTACATATTCTGAAAAGAAAAACACAAAACCAATGAATATTCTGGTTTCAAGCTCTTTATACGTTCTTGCACTGGTCCTGTCACTGTGGGATTACAGCACCTTGCCGTGCCCCTGGGATGGAAGTACAATCAGCATTATTTAACATCAGCAAGTGCTGCGTTCTCCACCCGGAATGGAGTAATCCTGGTGATATGTACAAACTGGGGTACAAGAGGCTGGAAAGGAACCTCACAGAAAGCGATCTGGGATTTGGGTTGATGACAAGTTGAATATGAGTCAACAGTGTGCTCTGGCAGCCAAAAGGGCCAGCTGCGTCCTGGAGTGCATCATACAGCATAGCTATCTGGTCAGTGGAGGCGATTCTCTCACTCCACACTGCACTGGTGCAGTCCCACCTCGAGTACTGTGTGCAGTTTTGGGTGCCTCAATGTAAGAAGGACATCAAATTCTTAGAATGTGTTCAGAGGAAGGTGACCAAGATCGTGAAAGTTCTTGAGGGCAAGAGGAGCAGCAGAGGTCACTTTGTTCAGCTTGGAGAAGCAAAGGCTGAGGGGTGATCTCATTGCAGCCTGTGACTTCCTCAAGGTGGGCAGCAGAGAGGGAGGTGCTGATGTCTTCGCTCTGGTGACCAGTGATAGGACACATGGAAATGTTATGAAGCTGCATCAGGGGAAGTTCAGGTAGGACGTTAGGAAAAGGTTCGTCACTGAGAAGGTGATAGGTCACTGAAGCAAGCTCCTCAGGAAGTGATCATGACATCAAGCCTGTTAGAGTTCAGGAAGCATCTGGATGACTCTTTTAGTCATATGGTTTGGTTTTAGATAGTCCTGTGAGAAGCAAGGAGTTCAACAGGATGAGCCTTATAGGTCCCTTCCAACTCGAGATATTCTATCATTCTCTGATAATTTTACAGAGAGACTAATTCATGATAATGCAGAGGAGGGCAGAGACAGGAAGGCATGTTTCCATTCTTTGAGTCATTTTTTAACCCTTGGACAGCCATGCAGATGCCTAATCTGTATCTTCCATTCCTGTTCTCCAGGGAGCTTGCAGGTCTGAAGACTATCCTTGAACTTCTCCAAGTCAGCCCTAAGCAACAACATGTCCTGCCTCAAAGCTTTCCTGTAAGTCAGTAATGGTGATTCAAAACCTTTCTGATTGTCTGAACAGCAGTGATTTGGCATCATTGTTTACCTATTTGTCTATCAGCTAGTCAGTCTTTTTTTTGTTGTTGTTGTTTAGCTAATGCTAACATAGTACACAAGATGTTTTGGAACTTTCTTCAGTGGAAGTGGCTCCAACCCCAGTATATTCCAAAGAAGAAATTGGTTGTGGTAAGAGGCTAGAGAAGGAGCCCTGACTCAAAAACAAATCCTA
>NW_010413489.1:27920-37970 GCF_000710305.1 Buceros rhinoceros silvestris
CTTTCCCTCAGCTGTTGTCTAGACACACCTCTTCTTGTACAACAGCTCTCTGAAAAATCTGAGAACTGACTTTTCATGTTTCTGCTTACGGGATTTGTGGATGTTGTAAATTAGGCCAGTAGTGACATTTTTAAGGTCAGGAAGGGTGTTTGGGACAACAGCCAAGAGTAAATAAATTGTCAAATGATGAGCAAAAAATAAACATGGAAATTTGGAACTTTTAAGTGTTTCAGATATACACTGTGTGGAGATTCTTGGGTACCAGTATATTACCACATTCTTATTTAAAGCATTGTGAAAAGAATAGAAGCTTAAACTGCCTGGTTTTGGAATGCAGATATTTGCATATCTCAGTCTACATTGCTGTCTAACCAGTTGGCTGTGTGTTGCTATTCTTGTTAAAAACACTTCACTTAAACATTTTGACTGTCAAGGGCTGGACCAGCCACTGGATGAATGACAGATGCTCTCTATGAACCCCTCTCCCTTCCCAAAGAGGAAGAGAAAGGGAGTAAGGGAGAGAGACTTATGGACTGGAAAAGAAAACTAAAACTGCTTGAATGAAATAATAACAATAAGATGAGATATATACAAAATCAATATGAACCCCCTCCCACCACTCACCCCTTGGCAATTACGTGACCATCACTACTGATGCTGTGGGCCAGCACTGGAGAAGCCCCAGACTGGGATCAGCATTAGATGGAAACTCTCTTCAGGAGCTGGATTCTGCAACTGGATTCAGGAATGCACAGATTGGGATTGAAGGCAGAAGAATGGACAGAGTCCCCCTTGGATGCCAGCCATTGAAGAAGAGGGCTTGACCCTTGTGGTCTCTCAGATTTATACTGAGTATGACATATATGAGATGGAACACCATGTTGGTCAGTTTTGGGTCACCTGTACTGTCCACTCCTCCCTGCGGATGTGACCTTTTATTTTATGGCACCCCAGCGTGGCACACAGGATTGAGCAGTGACCTTGGTTTCTAAAGGAGCATGTACAAGCCAGAGCCTTTCTGCACACCAATCCTCAGTAGTAACTGTGAACATCAAATGTTATCAATACTATAAGCAGACACTGTCTGCAAAAATATGCTGCTAACTTCAGAAAGTGCAGTTAGTTAGAAGAGACTGAGCTGAAAAGTGAAACAGAGTAGAACTGAACAGAACTGATTCTGTTCCAGCTCAGACTCGGACAGAAGTATGTGTCTAGCCTACCTTGGCCAAGGGTCTACACCACTACCACATAGCTGATGTCCTTAACAAATGTACATGGAGACTTATCCTTTGCCCTGTTGTATTCTGGCAGTACAAGCAGTGCAATTTCTCCATGCCCCCTTTCTGCTCCCCAGGAAAGTGTGCAGCAGTGAAGGGATTCCTTGCACTCTTTACATCTGAAAGAAAATAAACAAAATGTCCTTTAATGGCAGCAACAGTGATGGTTTCTTGAAATCTTTTAAGCAATGACAACTTGGCTCTGAGTTACTCAGCCTTATTCTGGGTAATGCTATTATGGTGAACTGTCACTAGGCGAAGTAAGTACAATGGTGATTGGCAATTGTTTAACGAAGGTTGAATCCAGTCTGTTATGTTTTGTTTAGTGCAAGGGAGAGAGAAGGTGATGGATGTGTGCAGCATGTACACCTTACAATGTAATTGAGTCTCAGCTGCCAGCACGCAGGTACCTGCACCGTCCCTTCGGTACTATGTAAGAAGTGGACACCAAATATATGCAATGGCACAGATGGAAGCCTTAGGTCTAATTCCCTCTGATCTCAACATTTTTTGTTTGTGCCTTTGAAAATCTCCCGTCTCCATCTCTAGAGAGGGGTGAGAAATGTTACTGTGTAGTAGCTGTAATTCGCACTGAATGCAGGTTGTCTCAGGCGCCTCACATAGATGTGCTGTTGGCTGAGGATATTCAGTACATTTCCATGTATCTGTGTCCTTTGAACTCAAGTAGTTTGATGTGTTTAGATGCACGTTCATCTTGCATAATTTACAGTGTTGTAAAGATGGACACCAATCTCACAGAAAATTCAAGGGTTCCTTTCCTCTTGGGTGGCAGCAATTTTCCAGTCAGGAGAACACATGCACAGCCATCTGTCTTCTTATTAAGGAGATAAATCCTGCGAGGAGCAGGGAGTTGGACTCAATGATCCTTATGGACATTCCAACTTGAGATATTCTATGATTCTATAAGAGCCAAAGTGAGTTTTTTAAATTTGAGTTAGTTGTCCTGGATTTTCTGAAAACCTTATCAAGGAAGTAATGAACTGTTGTTGTATGTGATGGGGATGGTCAAGATATTTTGCTGGCGTGCTCTCTTCATTCGTATAAAACCAGAGAGTGATATTTAGGTGAATGGGTTGGGAATTAGCAGCTGTGTCTGTTTGTTGTCAACCTTTCTCTCACTGAGTGGTCCCTAACTCGCTTTAGCTAGACCTCATCTGTACTACCATCTTTTTTGATATTGGGTGTTCCGTTACAGATGGATGAAGCAGCTGGACATGGCTGCAGAGCGGTAGGAGTGCCTTTGTTGACTGTGGTGTAACCACTGCAGTGCTATCACAGCACAGGCTGTGGTGAATCGTGGAGATAGTGCAACTCGCTCCCAATTACCTTGGGTTTCTCCGCACTGTGTTCCAGTGTATGGCATTGCTCTAGGTTTCTGGATGTGCAGTTCCTGATGGAGCAAGGTGTATCAGCTAACAAAATCCTTGTTTAAGCAGAGATGTCATTAGTCTTTGCTAGTGTTAATCATTACCTTGAAGATGCAGTGACAGGTTGTTTTCTATTAAGCTATACTGGGAAAAAGTGCCACTCTGCAGGTACTATGTGGTTTCAGCTTTTGAATCCACTATGTGGATGGTGTTTTTCAGGTGTAAGGTTTCCCTAATCCTGACTTCATCTTACATTGATTCTAAGGTTGAATAACATCCCTGAGCCCTAAAATGTGAGGGAAAATAGGCTCTTTATTATGTGGCTATGAGATTTCAACGAGCATTACAATACTGACCTTTGTTATGGGTATAGGCTTTTAAGGAATTAAAAGTAATGGACACTAAAACTTCTCAGAGTACATATAGACTCAAAATGTGGCAGAGTCACAGATATCTAAATAGATCTTAGGGAAATCAATGGGAGACATTATGATCTGCAAGACACAGATAGTGCTGCTCCGTTGTGTTTTGTTTTGTCTGGTTTCTTGGCAGCGCAGTGCCCTTTTACCATGTAGTTCCTTCTGCATGGTTCAGCACCACTCTGCTGCTGCCTGATGCTGGTCCTTTACCCATTTTGCCAGGGTGCAAAGGACGAGATGTTTGTATTGTACGATGAACCAAAATAAGAATCTGACATGACGTAAATTATCAGAGAGCTTTTCTGGTTTTGAGTTTCTGAAGAAACTCAGGCATCCATTTCTTAAGTTCTGTCTGAAGCCTTGTTTCCCCTTCTGAAAGTAGGCAGTCAGATGCCAAGACACCCGCATGGCTGTGGTGGTTGTATTAAGCAGACTCTCACTGGAAACATTAATAAATCACTCCTGTTGACTGCTATGGATTGCTAAGTTACAGAGCAACCACTTTACATTGACAGAAGAGATCATTGCACACAAAGACTCACTTAAAATGTTTCCAAGTTCTTCTCACAAAGAACCATTTATGGCTGATACTGATCTAGGGATATTGAATATCTCAAGGACATAGAAAAAGATGTCTCTGCCCAGAGAATTTCAAACAAGGGCTGGGGTGAACAAAGTTTTAAAGGGTGTATCATGAACAATCGTTCAGTCTCAGCAATATAGTCAACAATTTGTTAGAGACTACTACCACTTCTAACTTCCATGATTGTAGATAAATTCTGAATTCTGACAGCCAACTTCCAGACTGTGAGCTTGCGAAGGGCTCCCAGTAACTTACTTGATCAGTGCATGAAGCCAACACATCTGAGGGGAGGTGTTGCTAACAGCTTCCAGAACGTCGTTCTTAAAGGATAGAACTAGGACCTGCCTTTTTATAGAGTTCACATAGGGCGCAATCATGCGGGTGTTTTAATTTGTATCAGGAGTGCACTTGACATGAATCTCCCAGTGCTCTTTATTTTGCCATGTCTTGGTCTTGCAGTACAGGAACTGGGTTTCCTCTGGGTGAAATTAACTGAACAATGTGCTCTAGGAACACACCGGGAGGGCACCGCATCCACAAATGAACTCTCACTCCCTGGAATCACACTAGAGGTAATCCAAAGTAAAAAGCACTTGAAATGCCTTTTTTTGTTTTTTTCTGGACATCAGATCCTCAACACCAACTGTTTCACACTACACATCTTTTCATGTAGTCCACAATACTTGCCAATGTAGACATAGTCACTGAGCATCATATTGATTTGGAATTCAGTGAATTTTTTGGGGGGTGGGAGTGGTTGAACTTTTTTTCAGTTAACTCTTGCCCAGTAAACATATACATCATCTTAGTATATCAATGCTGAATCTGAATATCTGATCATAGAGTAAAATCTGAGGGTAACTTCGTTGTATATATGTAACCTAGCATTGTGCAAGTACGCATGCATGCCTCTGGTTATTCATGGGCACTCTGTATCAATGCAAATATCAGTAACAAATGCTCCAGTCCAAGATGATAATGTAATAAAATTCATGGCTGCATTATTTCTAAAAGCTGAGAACAGCTGTGTCCTATTTATTTATTTGCTTGTAATTATGTGGCTAGAAAAAAATGCACCATTTTAAAACCACGTATGATATTGTAAAACGTGGAGCCACCTTCTTTTTAGGTATGAATTGGTGAATTTACATGAGTGTGTGTTTACGCAAGCAGAAAAATGTAGCTTACTGCCTGTGTGTCTTGTTCACAGAGAAATTTTACAACCTGGCCATACTTACTTCTTGTTTGATACCAGATATCAAAGATTTTGTTAGCGCATCTGGATGCTAAGGAGGTAACAGATGAGTTCTGCTTAATTCTGGCAAGTGTCAACAGGAAACAATGGTTGCTTTTATTACTGCTACTGGTTATTTGTATCAAGTCACAAAATAAAAAGAGTCAGATTAAAAAGTTGTCATACTGTTGCTTTGTGTGACTGATGAACAGAAGCTAGAAATAAACTTTCAAATAACGGGAGGAGAATGTTTGGACTTGCACTCAGAAAGTTGCACTTGCGGAAGTCTCACTGAATTTGGATTCTCTGTAAAGTTCCAGTCCCGCTCTGAAAAGGTTGATTTTAAATCCATGATACTTTCCCTTGAGAAGAATATTTTTCATGATTTTTGTCTGTAGAAAGACACCCCTGTGCTGAGGGGAAATGCTTTAGTCCTCCTTTCAGTTGAGTGAAGTTGGAGTTCAACACTGGTTGATAAGCTCTTTGTGAGAAGAAGTGCTGTGTTAGGTCAGTATAAACCCCTTGGCTCTCTAGAACCCCATGCAGGCATTTATATCAGAGCAAGTTGCCTCTGTTCTGAGCTAGTCCGTTGTGCAAGAGAAAAGCACCAGGGCTTGTACTTTCTATCCAGTGAAGCTCTGGCTCACAGCATTAAGAGTCTTCTCTTAAAAAAACACCAGCAACTTCTTAGATGAAGTATATGAAGAAGCACTACTGCTTCCTCCACTGCCCTCCGGGACCCAGCAGAACACTCCTGTGTATCTGTGCCCTGCTTCTGGGAAAAATCTTGGTTTTGCCGAGGAAGCCCTCAGGAGCCTGTTTGGTCCAGGTCAAGCCCAGCAAGTGCATGTAATAGTGTTTAGAAGAGCCCACAGGTACAAAAGGAAGCACTAATTCACTCTGCTCTCCGCAAACTGTGACAAGGCTCCTTTTGACTAAAACTCAATCGCTTATCACAGGGAGAAGGCTGAGAGGTCTCTGTTTTACCTCATTACATTTTGAATTGTAGTTTTAAGCCGCTTCTGCATTGCTCTGCGCTTAATGGTCTGCTGGCTTTTGGATATGGATCTCACAATGGCAAGAGAAGTTTGAGTAGGGTCTGAAGCAGAAAGGAGCAATATAGATTAATATATTCACTGGTATGTGGTTGCCTTCCAAAATTTGGCAAAGCTTTGACAAAAAGGGTGTTTTGATCAAGTTCTCTTCTTCTCAGGCTTATGTCAATGAAATGAAAAACATTTTGCTTAGCCTTATTAAAATAGGAAAGTGATTTGAAAATACTTCAAATGTTATTCTTCTAGGATGTCTGGGGGTTTAGGGTGTGTATATTGTAAGAAAAGAAGCTGATGGAGCACGTTCAAGTGAAAAAATTCAAACAACTTCTGTCACGCTGACAGTTTCTAGAGTGTTGTGTGGTCTGCTGCGAAGACCGTGGGAATCTTATACTAATGACTCCGATTTGAGTACTAGTGGTTTGCAAAGAGAAAAATGTTGAGAGCTGTTAATTCACCATCTGTAGGTGGGCAAGAAACAGAAGCAGATCTTCCTTCCAGCAGGATTGCTGTGGTTCTGTAGTGTAATGCAGTTCTGAGTCCACGCTATTCAGACTCTCGTGGAATTTTTTCTCTATCCAGCTTTATTAACCTTTCTGGGAAACATATTTCTGGCTGCCAGTTACAGCTGGGGCCTATGACTAGTAGGTTTTTTGCCCCTGCCTGTATTTGGCATCACAGTGAGAGGTGTTTGGGATTTTTTGGGATGATACACAGAGTGAGACAGCAGGTAATGTCAGCAGATGGTTAGCCAGTGCTTGCAAGGGATGGATGTTAGAGCGCACTTGGGAACTGGGATCCAAGACACAAGTGAGTGATGTGCTGTTTCACCTCTCCTAAATAAAGTAGTAAATATAGCCACAAACCAAGCCAAAAGCCAAACTGGGAAGAGATGAATGAAGTCGTGTACGTATCATTTCAATTCTCAACAAACAGGCTGAGCCTAGAACGTTCAAGTAAGGCAGGCAGCAAAGTAGCAGGACTTCTATGAATTGCCACTTCTTATTTCTGTTCTTGGAGATACCAATATTCTTTGCTTAGGTCTTCTGTGGGATTTTCATAGCATCCTTTGAAACAGTTAGTGGTGGTTTAAGATTTGATGCGGTTTCAGTAAAGGGGGAGGAGGCTGCTAGTGTGTGGCCCCTACAAGAATCTTCTTGAATTAAGCTTCCCTGGTCCCAATTTGGCCCTGCGTCTGGCCAGGGCTGCACTGATCAGCACCTCTGTGAATAAACCTGTTTAAGAGGGGAAACTGCTTCTGAGAATGCCTTTTGGTTTTGGAGTGGTTAGGGTCACCCGAGGTGGCAAGGGAGAGGTTCGCGGAGGCACACCGGGACAGCCATTTATTTCCCTTTGGCATGTGGCAAGTCGGCAGGCTGAGACCCTGCAATGCTTGGAGAGCACAGACGAGAAAACAGGCTGCAGAGAGCCGGGGAGAGATCTGCCCTGCAGAGAGCCACGGGTCCTGTAAAAGGCCATGACTGATGAGGATTGGTGCTGGTCTGTTTGGCACTGGGAGAACTGATCCCTGCGGCAGACCTCCCTGCTAGCCAGAGATGTTCCTGGAGGACTGTCCCCTGTGGGAGAGAAGCCGCGTGGCTGCAAGGAACTGAGGAATGTTTCCTGTGAAGAAGAGCTAGTGGCAGGAACAGTATCAAGAGAGCTGGGACTGACTGCCTCCCACTCCCCCCCCCATCCTGGGTGCCCCCTTGTGCTAAGTGGGTGTGGGGGGTAAGTAAAGCCAGGCCTAGGAAGAAGAGGGGGTGGAGGGAAGATGTATTTAAAATCTTGTTGTTTCTCTTATTGGCCTGCTCTGATTTCAGTTGGTGGTTTGGCAGCAGTTTTGTGGTTTAAATTACATTGATTTTGTTTCCCCAAGTCGAGTCTGTCTTTTGCCTGTGACAGTCAGTGGTGAGTGAGCCCTTCCTGTCCCTTGTCTTGACCTTTAAGCAGTTTGTTCTATTTACTGCTACTGCAGGGGCAGAGCTGAGTTGCCAGTGTGGTGCTTAGTCGCCAGCCAGGTCTGAACCACGACACAGTTGGACCTGGCCACTGGTGGAGTTTGGATTCTGGTTAGCTGGCTTGCTGGATGTTTCTGCCTTCCTGTGTTTGGCAGACACGGTGATAGATTTTGAACTGTTTTACTTTCTTCTGCTGACCTTTTCTTTTCTATCAATGCGGGGTTTGTTTGAGTTGAATTGGCATAAAAATAAATGAATGTATTTGAGAAAGAGTGGTTTTGTACTGCTGTTTCTTTCACCAGACAGGGCGAAATTACCTGGAAGTTTTACTTTTCTTGGAAAGGCAGTGTGAAAAAAAGCTGGAAGCAAGTTTTTTTGGCAAGTGATAATACATACATAGCTTTTCTGAATACCTATTAAATGCACTGTTGCATTGTTATTATCCAGTAGAGTTGGTAATTGGTTTATTTTCATTTTGGACCAGTGTTTTTTTTTTTAATATAAATGCCTTGGCCATCACATTGAAGTGAATTACACTTTAATGTTTGCGCCATGTACAAATGATATAGCTGTATCAGTAATTCTGAGAGTTCACAGGGTTAATATATCCTGAAAAAAAATATCTTCAGTGTTTCTTTTTCATGCTTCATCTTAGTCTAGAACTGAATGTATGGAAAGGCTCAGCGGGATCTTTTCCTTGATTTCATTAATTACTCAGCTGTTGAAAAACACTGTTATTTCCTTCCAAAAAAGTACTATGGAAGATTTAGAGTTGTGGTTTTAAGATACTATGGGAATGGCGTGCCTTAGTTGTTTTGATAGAGGGTGTGTTGACTGGAGGAAAAAGGCTTAGGACATCACTTCTACGCTCTAAAGTACACAGATCACAGAAGAGGTCACCCCCTGTGTAAATCTATCAGTACCTAAGCTGGTTGTAACTCTGCCGCCTGTAACTCGAGGTTAGTGAATTTCTTTGTGAAACAACTAATTGGGAAGACTAAGGTCCCTGATACCTCTCTGTATAGCTCCCTTACCAGGCTACAGTGGCTGTTCTATGCTGGTGTGACAAAGAGGACAGGAAAAGATGGGTGTCACAAAGTCACGGAATTGTCTGATCCAACCCCTGCTCAGGCAGGGCCACCTAAAGCAGGCTGCCCAGGATCATGTCCAAGGAGGGAGACTTCACAGTCTCTTAGGGCAACCTGTGCCAGTGCTCAGTCACCCTTGACTGCTTGCTCCTACAGTCTCACAATCAAGGGCTATCGAAGGTGTCCCCGTGCTGGGGCGTTTATGTGGAAAGTGGGATAAAGAATGCCATCTCTTTTTCTGGGGCAAAGAGAGGAAGGAGCCTTGCAACGAGGCACCTCTTGAACTGGAAGTGTAACCTGCCTTCTTAAGAAAAATATTCAGCTCCCAGGGAATAATGTCAGTTGATGGCTCTGACAGACAAATTAGTCATTTGCGTTTAGCTCTGGTAGATGTGTGATCTCAGGTCTTTTAACCTTCTTGTTGACTAATGCAGAAAAGGTGATGATTTGCAGAGGCAGTTTTTAAACCGGTACCCCCTCAATACTGAAACTGAATATGCTTCAGGTGGTGTAACGTGACGTAGCTGGTGGAAACAGAAAATAGAATGACCATTTCTAACTGATTAAAGTTGTGTTTCTGTTACCTACATGGCTGTGGGCTGAGAAAAGAAAGAGGGAGAAAAGTAATTTGTCTAATCCGTATTTTTACCCTAGTTGTGGAAAGAAAACAGAGGTGTGTGAGCATTGTGGTGAAGAGGACTGAGATGTCATTCTCTGGACTTTTCACAGATTCTGATAGCCACAGCATTGTGAGAATTACACATGCACTGGGATCCAAAAAGAGCCAAAGCAAGCTGTTTATTGAAGTGAGAAATTATATATATTCTTACCCTTAAGCTGGTGCTAAAAGGCAAAATTTAGAAAGTGTGGATAGCTTAACACCCTTCAAGATCTGCTTTTTTCAGGCTTTACGTAAAACACTATTGTGATTTTTTTTTTAATTTACTTCTTCTAGGAATGGTTATTTAAATATGGGAAGTCGAGTGTGAGCAGGCTTTGTTAAGGTCGAACGTTCACGAGGTACAGCCTTTGTGAGGCTGCCTCGGCA
>NW_010413490.1:0-2501 GCF_000710305.1 Buceros rhinoceros silvestris
ATAAATAATAAAATAATAAAAATTAATTACATTAAAAAATTAAAAAGTTACATCACTTTTTCTTTCTAAACAGGGTTGCTCTAGGGGTTTCAGTATGCTGGAGCAGCCAGGTGTGGTAGGTACCAGCATTTCGGAACTTGGTCTGCAGCACTGCTTGTCTGAAAGGGTCCTTTTAACAATCAGGACTGCAATCCAACATGGGCATGTAAGCTCTCTTCATCTCCCTTGCCTAAGCCAGCTGATGGGATCTGTAATTCACAGTCTCTGGCTCGGAAGACATTTCTCCTCCAAGCTCTGTAACTCCTCCTTCCCCTTGGTGCGTGCAGATCATCCTGATGCACAGTGTGGCTTCATGTCAGTGGGAAGGTGGGGAAACACGACTGGGGACTGGGCAGTGCCAGTGTCTGAGGCTGGATGGAGCTGTGGTCAGGTTACATCACCAGAAAGAGGGAAAGCTGGTTCAGAATGCTGGGAAGAAGCAGCTATTTCAGTGATGGCGTTTTCCTTCAGAAAATACGTTTTCATCATGAATGACCCCAGACTTGTAATGCCAAGCTGTGCTCTTGATCTCTGTGGTTTGGGAGGTTGACTTCCTCGCTGACTGGTGTTTGGTTATATATTACCACTATTCTCACAGGGTGTGTGGTTCTGCCAGCAGAGCTGGGGGAGATGGAGGGGAAGCAGAGGCTGCATAGAAAGCAGAGTGCATGGGGCAGGGGGAGCGGATCCTGGCATTTGTTGCATCTCCATGGGGATGTAGCATCTTGGTCTGGAGCAGTTGTCTTGTGGGACCCAGGGCCTCTGATAGTAGACACTAATGCCTGAAGGTAAAAGGCCACTCCATCAGCCTTGTTTCAGCAGCTCTGGAGAACAATGTCCAGGCTGTTTGGAAACTCATGATGCTGGTGCCAGTGTCTGTAGCACAACAGCTGGCAAGTTCACCATTGCCATAATAAAACGCAGAACCATGCCCTTATGTGGGCGCACTTTGAGATGTCTCAGACACCGAGACCCCTGGGCCAGCATCTGGAAGGTGCAGTACCACCAGACATGTTGAGATCACCTGTGTGGACATCTGCTCTCCTCTGCTGCTGCTCGTGGGATGAAGAGGAAGCCCAGGCCACAGGCAGTGTGAGCACATGGTTCCTCTTTCCTCTATGCCTTGAGGCTTCATCTGTTGCCCCACAGGAGTAAAGCCCAGGGCAGTGTGCAGGCTGTAAAAAAGCTGGAGAATGGATTTTCTCCATGGAATTACCTCATGGGATGCGCTGACATGAAGCAGAGTGAGGAGGGGTGACCCCATACCAGGGTGGAGGAGGTCCACCAGCCTTGCCTTGGAAGAAGATGGGGCTCTCCACCACTTCAAGAGCAACATGGGAAAGCAGTGAGGATCTGGAAAGAGCTGCACTGTCCAATTTTCTTTGGGACAGATGTTAGCTGACAAAGAGCACCAGAAATATGTGTCACTTTCACCTGCAGATCTTATGTTTTACTCCATTTTTCTCATTTCAGAGTTTCCTGCTTACCTAGCTGGAGTCTCCTGTGGGCTTCTCCCTCTGCTGGAAAGATGAGAAGCATCCTCCACACACACTTTTGCTGAGCTGGCTTCTTTTTCTTTAGCTTGAGGAATTTAGGAGATTAATAGTGCTGACAGCTAACTTCATGCCATAACATTAATCCTCTCCGTGGAAGCAGGAAAAAAAAGCTTCTCGTAGTACTGTGTCTGCCTGATCAGCTGGGCCACAGAACAGATCCTGCTCTAGTTCTTAGATAAGCCCCATATAATCCTGGTGCTAAATGGCTTTTTTGTGTGTGTGCATAACCTCCTTTTCATTAATATTCATGTCTTTTTAAAATTGTTGTCAGTGTATATGGGTTTGGCACAGAGGCATTGCAGAGTTCAAGAGTGTGCAGACAGCAATGGACTGGAGAAAATGGGATGAAACAAACTATCCTAGAACTACACTTAAACAATCCTGGGTTGAATAAAGCAAGAGTGGACGATCTGGAAAAATAAAATAACCATAGCAAAAACATGACGATTTAAAAATGTCACTACTGGATAAACTACAGTCAATAATCTGTACAAACTAAGTTCAAAACCAAAAACTGCTTCCGCTTCACAAATGCTCTCCAAAGTTAGAAATAATTTTAGTAATCTAGTTTACATTTTCATTTTTTTACATAGGTCTTATGTAGAAATTTTTATGGCAACGGGGAATGAGCACTGAAAAGCCTACAAACACATTTAAATGATAATGTTTGAGAAGAGGCTTTAAGGGTGAATAAAATCTCTGTAGAAGGAGTGTGTGAGTAAATTTGACTTGGGATTTGTAAGATTGAAGAACTGTGTGACATATGCTGCCATAAACTAGAGGAAGACTATACACAGAGCATGTTAGAAATTTTAATGTGGGAGAACAAAGCAGGAAAAAGAAACAGTAATCCCCCCATCCTTGTGGAGTGAGGAGGAAAAAGAAGAAAAGAAGAGCAAGGGAAAG
>NW_010413490.1:2609-13169 GCF_000710305.1 Buceros rhinoceros silvestris
GTAGGACCTTTACTAGGTAATTCAGCCCTAACCAGATACAATTAAAGGGAATTAGTATATCTCCATAAGCCTGCAGCTCCATCGAGGTGAGAACACTAGCTGGCAGAGATACCAGGACAGTGGAGAGAAAAGGGAACAATACACCCCATTCTCCAGGCTGAGAGGTGGAAACAATCAAAAGCATGATAAAAGCTTAAAGATACATGCTGTATCTTGTGCTTTGTGTAAGGCATAGTGCTCTTTGAGGAGAGGAGGGAAGGAAAAATATTTCTTTAAATCCCGGTTCTTTTGGAGACAGCCTTGCCTGGTAACCCAGCTGTTTTCACTTGGTATATCTCACGTTAGCCCTTTGCGTGGCTAAATTCACATTTTGAAGTTAGGTTAAGCAAGTGCTGAAGCCTATTGCCTGCAGTACCCCCTCGGTGACATTCGCCCTGGACGTTCAGAGCAGGCAGCCTCACAGCCCCTCTCTGTTTACTCTGTTGGACTAAGTCCTGAGCACAGAAATTGGCGAGAAAGAATAGCTATGGTTTTAGTCAGTTGAGTGTTTAGATTTTCCAGGCTGTTTTATACACAACATCCTGTCGAACACATCCACATCATTGTTTAAAAAACCGCAAGAAACCGCATACACAACCCCAAAGCTGCAGATGCTGTGGCACACTGTGGTAACCTTTACGAGCCTCCCCACCTCTTTTTTCATGTGGCAGCTCCTCCGGTGGGGCATGTTTACTGAAGCTCTGCATCTCAGAAATAAAAAACACAAGAAACAAGCTCTCAAACCCTTTCCTTGATTACAGGGCACCGTCTGCTCATGATGAGGCAGGTCCTCCATGGACCAGTTGCAAGCCCCACAGCACAGCTGATGGTGGTGGCATCTGAACCCAGTCCATGGCAGTTTTGGGGTGTGAGGTTGCATGTCAGTGACTATCACTGTTTGTCGCACTTGCAAACAGTCCCCAACACCAGCTGAAGACTTTCAGGCAAGCTGGCATCACAAGGCACAGCAGATAACAGGGACAACCCTATTTTTTTAACACGTGCCACAGCCACACCTGGTTAATTATCCAGCTTGCAGCCTGAGGGTGGGGTCACTCATTTGGATCTGGCTGGGTGGGAAGGTCCCTGGGACAGGAGCGAAAGGTGCCTGCAACCTCCATGAGGGTGGCTGGGAGGCTATGGGGTACGGTGTCCAAACCCGCTTTGCTGCAGGGCTCTGGTGGAAAATGATAACAATGGGGTAATCTTCAGACAGGTGAGCAGTGGTGTGCCTGAGTGGACAAGCTGCAGCCCTGGTGCTGGAGGAGAACCTCCCTGGAAAGCAGCAAGGGCTGCCGAGGCTCTGCAGCCCCATGCAGAGGTGTCACCTCCAATCTACGCAAAAGGAAGATGAGCCTGGGGTTCTCCAGGCCCACAGCTCTGCATCAGACAAGGTTCTCCAGGCTCTGAAGAAAGCTTACGTAAGTAGGACAATGCAGGTCTCTTTGCATATCACTCAGGAGAATTTGAGCTAGCACCCTAACAGGCAGCTAGTGAACAAAGAGCCTTGGCAGATTTTGTGTGCCCTTAGGGTTCCAGTATGCATATAAAACCACATCTATGGGACTAGAATACTGTACTTCTTCTCCTTTCTCTAAAGGGTACTGTTGTATCTGCAGGAAATTTTGAAGAGTGGTATCAGGTAAAAGGGACCAGGGAAACACGAAAGTCCAGGCAGCTTTGCAGCTATGTTGCTGCTGCTAACTTTTTCCAGGCTGCAGTTCTTCAATGTCTAACATGCATGAATAAATATATATACAACTGTAAATTTTTAGCTGTGTGGCAAGACAGCTGCTGTTACTGGTGTTTGCTATTTCCTTGCTTCTCTATTTCAGTGCTCCAGAGTATTCAAAGCTTTGCTGAGCTAAGACTTCAGTTTTTTGTCCTGTTGCCTGTTTCCTGAATTGTCCATAATGGCCAAGAGCAGCACTGCTTCTTCCCACTAGGAGTGCATTTCTTGATGAGTTCATCCAAGTGTTTTCATACCTCCTGCACATGGCCAGTGGGGAGACATCCCCCAACTGCTTTACCCATTTCAGCATTGCTTTGCACAATGCACCTTGGTCACCAGCTTCCCTTGAAAGGAGGATTGCCAGCTGCAGTCACCTCCTGAAGGACTGCCAACACCTGATGAGCTCCCGAGTTGGTGCAGGACCTGAGACACGCTTGTTTGCTGAAAATCAAGAGGATACAGCTGAGAGCCATGTAAAGTGCATGCTCGTCCCTCCAGAAGACCTTGCTTTTCTTACTCTGCTGTAGATGAGGTGGCTTTGCTGCTGCTGCTGCAAGGCTTGGACCGTGAACAGGTGATGTAGGCCTGTGCTTTTCATTGCCATATGTGACGCGCTTCCACACCACCACTTTCCAAGGGTCAGTAGCTATTCCAGTTCAAAACCTGCAGGGGTTTTGTGTTTGATATCACCTCCAAGATGCAAGAGGGAGCTGTTACCAGCTAACAAGTCATGTCCAGCCGTTAGCCTTCAGGCACCCTCTGCAAAGACTCATAGCCAGGGCAGCCGAGGGCAAAGCAGACAGATTCCTACAGAGTAAGGCAAGAGAGTGACCTCCCTGACATTTAAAACCACACTGATTTAATAGTTCTATACACGAAGGGAGCAAGAGGTTAAGCAAGATTTGAAAAATAAAGCCTTTGGGGCACTGAAATACTGTTGTTATCCTTTAGTGCTGAGGCATCTTGATAATAAAATTCCTTGGAAACATCCTGCAAATCTTAGACTATATTGACTTATCTTTTAATTTATAAACTCAAAGAGTCTTCATGTCAAGAAATTACGGTGCTCATGAGCAGTAATACCATCCAGCCATTTCCTGACTCTCTTCTGCTGAAGACTGACTCAGCAAACAGTGGCCAAGAAGGACCGCTGAGCTGAATCTTGTCCTGCGGCACCATAGTCCAGCCCATGCTGTAACTGGCAGTTTTTGTCTGGTTTCCTGAGAGCTTGGGTAAATATGCTGTATGCCGTATAGCTTCCATCCCTGTTCAAACATTGTCTGAGTGTGCTTTCAGCTAGCTTTAGAAATGGCTCCCTGAATGAATATTTTTTCCATACAAATATTTCTGTTTTCCAGTTTATACCATTCCCCTCTGAGCTGCCCTATTTATTCCCCTCTCCCTCTATTCCTTCCTGAAATTTACACTTCCTTTATACATCAAGTTTCACAACCCGTAATTAACTCTCTTCTTAAAAACAACTGTCTCCACCCCGTGCAATTTGAGTTGGCCCTCTCCACCATAGCTGGAGCTTGACTCAGTTGTTTTCCTCAAACCCAGCATTAAAGAAAAGCTGTAATCAAGCCCCTTTTGGCATGAGTAATGCAACCAAGAGAAGGTTTTTGTTTCATCTGGCTCTCCCGTACCTCCCTTTCAAGTCAACGTCACTAACATACCTGCATAATTTTACAGTGCGTTGGCTCAAGCTCAATCCATGGGCTTCCAGATGAGTTCAGTGCTCTGTAGACCTCAAAACAGAAGGACCTTGGGGTATTTAGGTGTCTAAGTGCTTTGGTACCTTCGGACTTGGTCCACTTAATGTTTGTCTGATGTTTGTTTGTCCAGCTTCCATGGGATACATTGGCAAAGAAGTGTAAATGCAGTTAAATCCCAGAGAAGAGGAAACCAGCCTGGGAGGGAGCCTGACTGGACGCTTATGGGGCCTTGCAGTGGCGGTCAGTTAGAGACCTGTGGTTCGGGACTTGGTCTGATCAAAGGTCTTTTCCACCTCATGAGGCTGAGATGCCTAAAACCAGCCATGTTTTGGGTGCAAATAGCATCATATGGAAACCAGAAGGGAACAGCAGAGGGCAAGGAGATGGCAGGGAGCAGGAAAGTGTAATACTGTGAAAGGCTGCATCCACCTTGGGCTGGTGCTCCTAGAGCCATGGTCCTAGTGAGCGAGTGCCCTACTTTAGCATGTTCCTTTCACTCCAGTTAAGTAAGGCTGAATACTTCCTGCCTCCTCCACACAACGCGGGGGTGACGAAGCTGCCCAGCAAGTCAATTCCCATTATGTATGAGAAAAGTCCACCTTTCCTCATGGAGATGATTCTTCACAGAGATTCAAGCTGTCCCCTCCTTTCTAATGACTGGTTATTTGTTTGCAACACTTTTAAAGCCTTGTGTCAGCGCTGCTTCACCAGATTTATGTCATTATATATGTGTTTTTGCTAGCATTATTCTGGCTTCTTGGTAAGGCCAAGAAAGTTCAGCTTTCCCAGATGATAGAAGAAGAATGAAGAAGGTGAAAAAGAAGGAGAAGAGAAGGAGAATGAGAAGGAGTAGAAGGAGAGGGGGAGGAGAAGGAGAAAGAGAAGAAGGAAAAGGAGAAGGAGTAGAAGGAGAGGAGGAGAAAAAGAGGAAGGAGAAGGAGAAGGACAAGGAGGAGAAACAGAAGCCCTTGTTGGGACAATTTGTACATAAGCATCCTGGCTCACTCTGAGCCACAGCCTCTTGTCATTAGTGACACCCCAAGGGGGAGTGTATCGCCATGGTCTATCTGCTGCAGCTGCATGTGAAACCCTCTTGTCTTTGTGGAGCTATTTGCAGTCTTCTACTCTTCCCCCCTGCCCTGAAAACACCTTCCCAGCCAGCAGCAGTCCCTACAGCAAGAACTGAGCGCAGCGCAGCCCCTTGCAGAGTGTTTTGTATGCCCAGCCACTGCCCTGCACCAAGCTGCCTGCCAAGACAATAGAAAGTGTGTGATTGCTCCCAGTGAGGACTGGCTTGGAGAGGCTTGTGTGGGACGAGGCATGCCCAGGGCGCTGGGATGCACGTGCTGAGCACAGCAGTGTTTTCTGGGGTCCCCATCCCAACCATCTCCTCTTGGGAAGCTTGTAATGTGTGCCATGGCCCCCTTCCTGATCCTTTGCTGATCCCAAGAGGGCTTGCTGCGTAAGTAACACAGGTGCTGTTGGTAGAGGGTCTGGCACTGACAGAGCCCTGAGACTCATGCAACAGTCAGCATATCCGTCCCAGGTTCTGGCAGCTCCCAGACAGCCCAGGGACAGACATCCTTGGAAATTAAGGTCTTCCCACAGACAGTACAATCCACCCTCCAGATGTCACTGCTGCTCATACTAACGAGAGAATGCAGTAAGGTAGCTTTGCACACCTTTTCCCCCTTCATTGATTTTTCTCACCGCTACTGCCACACTCTAGA
This sequence comes from Buceros rhinoceros silvestris, assembly GCF_000710305.1. Classification (NCBI taxonomy): domain Eukaryota; kingdom Metazoa; phylum Chordata; class Aves; order Bucerotiformes; family Bucerotidae; genus Buceros; species Buceros rhinoceros. The sequence goes on from NW_010413490.1 coordinate 7,826, forward strand.
TAGGAACAAAGCCTGAAACACTTCCAGCTCCTGGTGTCACACAGCCCTGAATTCACTGCAGAGATGCCATATGCCTGAGACTGAGCAGAACCTCTCACAGAGATGCCACGTTTAATGCTTACTGAATATAAAAGCTGGAGACCCCATTAATAAAGCACTGGGTTAGTTAATCAGGTCTCAGCCAGAGTTAGCAGCAGACCCTGAGATCTGGATGGCATTTTGGGATTTTCCTGTTGCTGCTTGGGGTTTTTTTTGTTTGTTTGTTCTTAATTTTTTTCCCCTCTGTGCTATTGCTGATGTGACAGGATAGCCCCTGCCCCTGCCCCTTGGTCTTGCACCATGTGAAACTCTGAGATGCTGTCAGTGTTTATCCTGGGGAGAGGTGCAGGGCTGGACCCACATACTGGTTAATAGTTTCCTGGACTGCCCATCCTCGTCAATTAGTAACTAGAACCTAACAGAATGTAATCTTTAGGGCTAATGTCCATGCTCATATTTGTAGCTCTGGTCCTGACTAGCCATGTCCCTTCCCTGCTACATCTTGTGGTTTGGCTTCCTGACACAGGCCTCCTTTGTGGGTATTTTTTTTTTTTTTATCTATCTCCCATTCCCATTTACAACTGAACACGCTGTACTGGCCATTTTCCCTCCTTTTAAAGCAGTTTTATGTAACTCAGAGGAGCTCCTTTGCCTTTTCATTTGCTTTCCCATTGTCCTGAGGCCTCTTAAAGCCACCTGCAACTATTAGAGGAGCAATATCCTCATGTTATATGGGACTATGGGAATAAATGATAGATAAAATAGCTTTTTTATAGGCCATAATTACTTTGTAAAAATACTCTAAAGCTTGGTGCATGCCATTTTGGCTACGCAATGGGTTAACAGGGATTTTAGATATCCGAAGTGTGTGTTATTAAGCAAATACCAACATCGGGTAACAGCCAAACCCATTGCAAAAATTCCTCGGCTGCTGCCACCCACTGGCGTCAACTGCGTTAGTTTTGCAATGTCTAAACGCTCCCCTTCAAACATCCAATTTCCGCTTTTAATTCTTCTAAAACCCGCAGGAGATGTCTAGAATGAGTTCCCTTTCCCAGCGTGTGCCAGTAACACTGAGACGCTATCCTTTTTAGCACGGAGCAAGGAAAGGCAAAGGAAGCCGCTTCTGTATTGAGAAGTTACCTTTTTTCTTTCATGGATGAGAACTGGTGGGTAAGGTTTTCAAGCTTGTTTTTAACCCAATTTCTGACTTCCAGCTGTATTTACTAACTGGAAAGGAAATATACATCCGACTTTTCTCCTCAGGATTTTCTGATCTTGTGTACACAAGGGAGAGGAGGGCTGATGTTACAGAGAACAAAGGACTGAACTGCTGCGCTGGCCCTAGCCAACTCCCACTGAAGTCATCAGTGACCTCTGCCTCCTCCCAGGGGCTGTGGGCCAGGGTTATAATTAAATACCAGACTATTCCTGGCACAGGGAGGGTCAGAGCCTTGCACAAATATTTGCCCACTTCCCAATATGTCCCCACAGCTGTTCTGCACCCGGTGCTCTGGCATCTTCCAGTTCTCACAGACAAACACCACAGCAGCTTCTTGGCAGGGTTGAGGGATGGAGATTCTCCTGGTCTAGCTGACCATGAAAGAGGGGCCGAGGGGGTGTGGCAATGGGCGAGTGGCTGGTTCTTACAGCTGGGTGCGTGAGAAGTGGACGGCTGGCTGAAGTGATATGCTTTGCCATGTGGGATGGCATGGGTCCTGCAAGTGTGAAGGAAGCAAGGTAAGGAAGCTCATGTAATTCATCAAGAAGTGTATCTGGCCTCTGCAACCCTCCACAGACATGTTAAAGGGAAAGAAATGCTCAGGGATGCTCTTGTATCTTTAGTAACTGACACTACTGAGTGGAGAAAGAGATCTCTCCTGCCTCTAGGCAAAAAGACCAAAGCAGAGCCAAGAACGGGGAAAAAGACCAACCAACTGCCCTGGGAGGTGGGACACAAGCCAGTCTCTTCCACACAAGCAGCCGTGTGCTGCTGGTGGGGGTACACCTTCCTGCAACAATGTGAAGAAACAGGCACCTTTATAGAAACACAACACAGGTTTCTGTTTTAATGAGAAAATAATTATATACTTGCATTGTAGGCCTCACAGTCACTATAAAACAGAAGCAGGATAACATTTAAGTGGTTAACATACAGAAAGCCAGGTATTGTTGAAACTGGTTGATAAGTCATGACAAGGATGCCGCCTTTCAGTTGCCAAACACGTCAATGCTACTGTAATTTCCTTCACATAATGTCAGTATGGAGCAAGATGAAGTCCAAACTGGCAGCTTTTAAAACAAATTGTTCAGAAAACCTGCACTGTAACCCCAGACTGATTATAATCACAAATGCTAATTCTTAACTATTTCTTAATACACAGTTTCATTAAAACCAGTCTTTGCCACGGGAAAGGATCTGAGCATTTCTTCTGTGGAGACGAAGTTAACTCTGCAGTAGTGCTCTTTTGTTGCATTTGATATAGTTATATATAGATAGATATGTATTACTGGCATATACTTATAAACACCTAAGCTTGGTAGCATGCAAATGAAATAAAGAGGCAAGTAAACTGCATCGCACTCGTCTTACCACAGCACTGACTGTGTGCTGCCTACTGCGAGTGTCCATAATTTCTGGAAGAGAAAAACACTGCTGGGAGGAAAGTTTGACTTCCTGGACTCATACATGCAAGTACTTTTGTTGCAGGGCCTGAAAGCAAATGCCTCTAACACAGAGGATTCCTGCCTGGCCTTTCCCTCCCACCACAACCCCCTTCTAGGGGAACAGTTTAATCTTCACTTCAAAGACTGAGGGGCTGGTTGTGGAGGTAGTGGAGGACATGGCAAAGCACGATGTCTTACGATGGCTGATCAATGTCACTGGCTACCAGTGAAAAAGCAGGAGGAAGACATGGGCCTCCAGGTTCAAGAACATAAAGATGCGGGTTCCTGCAAAGGCAGGAACTGCGGGGCTGCTCTGGTTTCAGGGAGCAAATATTGGGGTAAACTGAAAAACATCGCTTGGTGGAAGACAACCTCACCGTAAGAACAGGGGCTGTCTCCTCTGCTCCGGAAACCCCCTTTCCCCAGTCTCACTTAAGCTTTCCCCAAGGATGGAGGGATCCAGGACTCCTCTTGGAACAGAAGTGCAGAGCTCATGGATGTGGCTAGGTGATGTATAGTCTTCACTGGAACACCATGTTGGTGGCATTGCTTTTCCTACAGTCCTATGGTAATGAACCGCCTGCAGTCATGAATCACAGTTCACTGTTGATTGCTAAGTCTGAACTGCAGGTCCACTTCATTAGGTATGTAATTCCTTCACAGGCACGGTGCCTCCCCAGGCACCTGGGTTTAGAGAGCATCCTTGCGATAAGCTTGCTGCTCTTATCACAGTGAACACTCAGTTCAGCAGGGTTTTCTTCCGTTCAATAGCACTTAGGAACGCAATTGACAGAACTGAGTTAACGGGTATATACAATTTTATTTGCTACAATTCCCTGAAAGTAAGCCTCAAAATGACAGTGTCCATGGACAGAAATCACATGCTGGAGGAACTGAAGGTGTGTGTGTGGGGGGGTGTGTGGGGAATAATTTGGTTGCAAGCTCTGTGTTTGTTTAAGAAAAGCACCAGAAGTATGTTCACAGTATCGGTACTCATGTTAAACGAGCTCACTGTTTCAGGATAAAACAGTGCAGCAGGTCATGAAACCAAGGAAAGGCTTTAAGGGAGGACCAGTGTCCTGGCTGATGAATTTTAAAAAAGATGTCAATATAATGACTGTTTGTTTATAAAAAGACAGAATATTCTATATAGAAAAAAGCTTAGTGTCTTTTTTTTTTCCTGTCATCTTCCAAACTTGATGGTTTCTAGTCCAGAAATTATGGTTCCCAGTTGTAAAATATTCCTATTGTATTGCTTGCATGGAAAGAAAGAATAAACCTGCAGCCTCTATACTACATACAAATACAAAGCACAAGAATAAATACAACATTTCTTTTCCTAATTGTCAGCTTACAAAACTGGTCAATACTTTGCAATTGTGACTCATGCAAATACCGTGTTGGGTCAAATTTTAATATCACAAATACTGCATTAACTCAGTGCCTTGTTTTTATATCCCCTTTCAGAAAAAAAAGAAACAAATTAGCACTCACCCCTATAGCTGGTAAACAGCTTTGGAGAAAATAACCAGTACTGCCATACACCTCCCGGTATGCCAGCCTCATGCACACGCCTGCACACACACGTGCACACACGCTCGCACACACATGCGCGCACGCACACACAGATCCACACTAATCCTTCACTGCTGATCCCAAGCCTAAGCAATAACTAAAGGCTCTATGGTTTACTTGTAGCACTGAAAACACTGGCTGAACGGCAAAAGAAATGTTTTCTTCCCTTGTCTGCTTTTCCTTGCTCACTCCTTCCAACTCTTTATGCTCTTTAGCTTTTTTGTTGCCTGGAAACATGAAGACTTCCACAAAGCACTCTACTTCAAAGGCTTTTTATGTTGTATAAATATAGTTGAAGACTTAACTGCCTGTCTTCTTTATTTCATACTCTTCCTAGGCCAGAGCCTGGTTTAGTTCAATTATTGCCTCATTTAAAAATTAAATGTCCTTTATTTGTATCCCTTTCCCACTACCTTTCTACTTCAAATATCCATCTTCATAGATTTTACACATACATCATTCTCTTCCCTCCCCACCATCAAAAAATAGTTGTCATCCACTAAATACGGATTTTCTACTTAGAAACTTTGTTACGTAAATATGCTCTGAGAACCTGGAGCTCAGGTGATATTGCAAGCATATAGGATCCTAAAGCTAAGGTAATCCATTTGGCTTAGCTCTCATCCCCATCTATTCCACTCCTAAATTGTGATGGCTTGTGTTTGCAACACAAGGACTGTTTACTGAGTCTACTGGATTGTACATTTGCAGTAATTTGCCTCCCTGTTTATTTGTTTTTTCCTCTTAAACAGATAAATTACTAGAAAGGGGATCAGAGCCCACCCCCCAAAAAACCACCCCAATCCCAAACCTTCAGTCCTGTCAAAGAAACAGCAACAGAGGGCAATATCATTGTGTTTTGTGGCTGGATAAGAGTATGTCAAAGTAACGCTGACAGTCTTGGTGCAGCGGCTGTGGGAAGTGAAGGAACTGCAGGAGGATCCGATGGGAGCTGCTGGGGGGATGGTGATCCCAGCAGGGGCAAGGCAGACTTGTCAACTCGGTCAGTAGGAAGCACGAGCGTGAGCCCCGGCTGCAGGCTCCTCCCCCTCAACCTCACGCC
>NW_010413490.1:13219-17237 GCF_000710305.1 Buceros rhinoceros silvestris
TAGGAAGCAGGAGCGTGAGCCCCGGCTGCAGGCTCCTCCACATCAACCTACTGCCATGTGCCTGCAGCCTCTCTAGTCCGTGGGGACAACCACCCACTTGTCCCCCTCCAAGGGCTCCCACCCCCTGTACCCTCCCCACTGCATTATTTTAGAAGGGAGATGGAAACAAGGAGAAGGGGGTATTTTCTAGGTGGGTTTTTCTCGTTTTAGTATTGCCAGGATCATTTCTGTGTCTATGTGCATCATTGAGTTAGTTGTGTATTTAATAAATATTGGGCTAAAATGCTGCTGCTTTCATGTTGTTTTTTGTGTTTGTTTTTTTTTTTTTTCTTCCTTTCTCTTTTTTTTGGTTTCGGCATGCCTGGTTGCTGTTTTCATGTTGCAGTGTGGTTATTCATCCTCCTCCCGGTTGGCATAAATTCCGGCTTCCCAGCGCAGTGCCAGAGCACTCTTTCTGCGGTTCACCCTGGTTGCCTCAAGGACCTGGACAGGAGAGAAAGGGAAAACAGCCAATGACTCATCTGCCCATCACTCATCAACCCTGGCCCCCACGACAGGGTGCCCCATACTATGTGCCCATGCCAGCATGGAATAACTGGGCCAGCGCAGCCCAGAAGGTTCCCAGTGCTGCACCTTGTGCAAACTCAGAGGACTCATGCGATGAAGCACTTGCTGATGTGAAGGTGGGGGGGATGGCACACAAGAAACAAGGCCACGGCACAGGAGGACAGAAGTGGTACAAGTTGTCTGGCACCATCTAGATTGCTTCAGGGGAGCCCCAGTTGCCCCTTACCAGCCCAGCTGCACACTGCCCCATCCCTGCCCGGGGAAGAGAGGGGACAGGGTCTTGGTCCTCTCCCCACAGGCGGCTGCACACCTTTGGTACTAGGAGACAGCAACCACCTGACGGCTTTGTCCAGAGGCTGCTTTGGCACTGCCTGGAAAGCATTCTGGTGCTTATTTCAGCATGTCACCCCCTTGGGCAGAACTCCTGCATCTTCTGCTTGTGGTCTTCGGCTTGCAGCTATGCCAATGGGAAAGCCTACACACTGTGAACAAAGTGCTCTTGGAGAGAACAGTCACTTCATGCATATCGGAGAAGAGACTTACACAAGGAGGACCTCACAGCCTGCAGTCTCGTACAAGATGGGCCATGACACATTTATGTATTTTACATATACACACAGACACACATAAAAAAAAATACACACTGTGCATGTACTACACATATGCACACACACATGCACACACAGAAACAATTAACTAAAAAAGTAAGAAACAGTTTTATCATGTGTTTTAACAAGGTTAAAAACCAATCAATCAATCAGATGAATCCAAAAGGCATTATTGTGCCACGCATCTGATGTACTCTTGGGCAAACAATGCATGGCAGTGAGTTGTTTCTCCCAGCAGAGTGACACATAAAGCAGTCTGGGGCCCTCTTACAGAAGCACATGACAATGTTATTTTCTGACAGACACTGAAAACCAGCTCCATAATCCAACTGCAAAGCTGCCAGCGTCTACTGCCTTCAACTGTGTTTTAAACCAGACCTCCTAGAGAAGTAAACTTTTGAAATGTTTAACATGTCAGTTAAAAAAAAAATCGTCAGCCAAGTCCCAACAAACACGCGGTTGTTCACTGAAACAATGCCTGCCATCCTCAGTCCATAACGGATCCTGCAAGCTGCTCTACACACTCCTTGAATGCAGAAGAGTAGCTGGTCTTTTGAGAAAGTATAACGCTATTTTAGTCTTCCACACAGAAAGTCAGGTGCAGTGGTGACATAAGTCTTGACCCCAACAAAAATAAGTAAGACTAAAGGAGCTCTTCCTTCAGCTTGTGAACAAACTGTGGTTGGAAAACTACAAAAGTATTAGGAGATCCTGTACAGACAATGTTGGAAAATCAACTTTGAACTGTCAGCTGAAATTACCGGCCATAACTTTGCCTACGGGAACAAGACGACATTTCTGCATTTACCTTAACATTCAAACCTTCATTCAGGAGCTGAAGGTAGGGTGAAGTTTTGCCAGCTCTTTGTCCTCCTGGTTTCTTTTGACTGTAACTATGAACAAGCCAAAGAATTAAAGGCAAAATCCAGCCACACAGCTTCCCAGCACTGACCAGGGCTACCGACTTGGTCCAGGTCCACTGGAAGGACTTACTGCTGAAATTTTGTCCCAAATCGTGCTGACTTTTTCAGCACGATTTTTGCTGACTGAGGAATTTTTGCTGACTGAGGAACCATTGGAAACAGGAAGCAGGGCTGAGTAGTTTCTACTTTACCCAGTAGAGGGCAAATGTGTTCACAAACCTAACAATTCCTCCAAATAAATAAATAATAAAAACAATTAATTATAATCGGCAAAAAAACCCTCCATCTGAGACACGAGCCTGTAAGCCGCATACTGGAGCTACTTCTGCTGCAGGGATGAGGACTAGTGGCTTCAATTGCATTGGGATTCTGAATGCCCAAACCAACAAAAGACAACCCAAACCAAACAATGAAGAACCAAAACTGGGGCTGTGTATCAGGGCATCATCTTAGTATCTTCTCAGAATAGCAAGATAGTGACTGAGCTCCAGGATTAGCAGTGAAGGGGAGAAAAAAAACACTATGAATTTTTTTTTGTATTGCAACTGAGAAATACTGCTAGACAGAAGACTATCGAGACCGGTACGAGATACAGATTACATAAAACACAGAAAATTACTGTTGGCCCCACGGGATATTGACATTTACACACACACAAAAAGCAAATTTAGCAGAAATTTCAAACCACAACTGCCAATGTCAACGAGCAGTGGTGTATTTAAACAAGGTCTGCTGAATTTGGCCTACAGAATTATGCCGGTTGAAAACAAAATGGATTTTACATGCTTTACAGCAGTTTCCAGTCAGTGACTTCCTTGCTGGAAATCACAATGTTGTGATGTTCTCTGGTGATGTCTCGCAGCAGTCAGGGCCCTCAAACTTCTAAGATTCCTGCTTTGGATCAGTAAGCTCATCATTGTCTCAAAAGATGGCAACATTTATCCCATCTACAAACTTGCCCAGAAGCTCGTCTGCTTCTGCAAATGTTGTTGGTTGCTCCAAGAAAAACTGTTTTCAGAATTGTATCAGACATACCATGAGAGCATTGAATGTGGATGTAGCCTCTGCAGGAAAACAAGCAGCGATCTCAGTATCAATAAACAAGCCCTCTAAATAGTAATGCAGATACTAATAAGCCAAAGATCCTTTTAAACAGTTACTCCAGAAATATTCTTCTAACCTACTGAAAAGAGTGTTTGACCTAAAATAACCTTAATTTTTACTAGGCTGTGTCAGTTTTACACCCGCCAGAGGAAACAATGGGGTAATTATAGCATACAACTGGAATGACTCAGTAGAGAATTGGGACTCCTCAATGGAGCACTGAATTCACAACCCAGGAAGCTGCTTGCCTAAAATAGCAAACGATCTCCATTTTAAAATATTCTTGGCAGATATCAGGGCTGTCTGTAGACCCAACATGATTTCAGCACCCAGAGGCTCTCCACAGCAGGTCAAAGGAAGGAAAGTCTTTTGCTTTTGTTGATGCGGCTGTTTCAAGGGTCCGTAACACGCTGCATTTTGGCCGCGCTACAAAATGCTACCTCAGCGCTTTACAAGTGTCCTCCCTGACGACGCCCCACATCAGGTCAGTCAGTGGACGCAGGCAGGGTGACCCAGGCAGGGCCAGGCCTTGGTGGTGAGGATGTCCTAAGGCAGCCAGGCTCATAACTGCATGCAGAAGATATACAGTGAACATCAGAAAGATCATGAAGTTCAATCAAGCTTAGGCTGAAGAAATGAGCTGGCTACATCCTAATGGTAAGGCCACGTCAGTGCAAAAAGCAATGTTATACAAAATGTCTTTTCTAGGAGAGGCAATTTTACTACTAGCTGCAATAGAAGAGGAAGAATTCAGACTGTAGAAGTAGGTGTGAAGGAAATACAAATGTGCCAAGATATGCAGGGCTGTAAAAACCG